>NC_134084.1:61208695-61510080 GCF_000715075.1 Nicotiana tabacum | reverse complement strand
CATGTGGTCTTATGGCCTCGGGTTTGATAAGTCAATGTGGGTGGCGATCGGTAGTAGTGCTTGATTCATCGAAATTTTCTTGTCTTGAGAGCCATTACTTGTAAACTTGGTATTGCCTCATTGATGGCTTACGATTTTGGAGTTTTCGACCCGGAGGTCATGTAGCCTTGAGTTTTCGACGCTAGTCCCCGAGTGTTCAGGATGTTATTGGCTCTAGAGCCATTTTGTGATCTTGATGTTGCCTCATTGAGGGCTTACGAGTTTGAAGCAGCGACCCGAGGGTCATATGGCTTCGAGTAGTTGACGCCAGTCCCCGAGTGTTTGGGACGTTTTCAAATATAGATCTATTTTTGCAAAAATACCTAGCGTTCTTGAAACGTGAAATGCTTTGGAAAGTATTCTTTGATTACTTCGTGCAAGTATACACGTTTTCGCTGTTAAGGGCTCGGTTATTCTATACGGACACGATTCGTTTGACCGTTTGACCCGATACATTATTCTCCTATCGAGACCCCTTTAGTGAATCTTGGCTTCTTCGAGTAGGTGACCATCTGGGGGGATGCCCCCCAGTATTCGAGGTTGATTACAAAAGAAGCCTTGAATACTTGTTGAGTCTTGCTTAGGTAGCATATAGATGTTGCCTCATTAAAAATATTTCCGGTTAAACCCTTCTTAGGATAAAAACCCGGTCGAAGGAAAAGAGTGCAGCATACGCTTTTGGAACCTAAGGCCTTCGAGTTGGAAAGTGTTTCGGCCATTTTGATTGGATACCTGCATTCAGGTTAGCATAAAATGTAACTGAAAAAGGGAGATGACCATACCTTAGTGCTGACGGCGCTTTGGACCTCGATGTGATTCAATCATTTATTATGAGGACTCGGTATGGTCCTTCGTTTTGATTAGTCAGGCGTAGCCAAGGATGTAGCTTGTTATCGATATCTTACTATCTGCTTATCCTTAGGCTCCTTCGATAGTGGAGGTAATTGTATTTGTGTCACATCGTGCACCGCGAACATCTCTTTTGCTGCATGCTGTTCCCCGTAGACGATTTTTATCCCATCCTTTGTCTGGATCATTTGATGGAGGGTGAATGGTACTACTCTCATGCAATGTATCCACGGACTCCCAAACAAGGTGTTGTATCTCATATCTCCATTGATGACATAGAATTTTGCATTTTGGATTGTGACAGCCACGTTGACTAGGAGGGTGATTTCCCCTTTTGTTGTTTTGCTCACCATGTTGAATCCATTGAGGACTCGAGAGGCGGGCATGATTTGGTTAAGCAATCTGAGCTGCTCTACCACTCTTGACCTGATAATATTGGCCGAGCTACCTGGATCTATAAGTGCACGTTTAATTTGAAATGTATTTACAAGGAAAGAGATTACCAGTGCATCGTTGTGAGGCTCAGACAAGGTTTCGATGTCCTTATCGCTGAATGTAATAGCATCCTCGAGTATGTAACCCCGAGTTTGATTTTCTCAGGCGATGGATATTTTTGTTCTTCTGATCATGGGTTCTTGTGGAGCATCGATGCCTCCTAATATCATATGGATGACATGTTGTGGCACATTTGTTTCATTCTTCTTGGTCGTCTCTCTTTCCCGGAACTGATTTTTGGCCTAGTCACTGAGGAATTCTCGAAGGTGACCTTTGCTGAGTAGTCAGACTATTTCTTCCCGGAGTTGCCGGCAGTCGTCGGTCTTGTGGCCATACGTGTTGGGAAATTCACACACTAACTTATGGTTTTTTTGTGAATGATCTGATTGTACAGGACTTAGCCACCTGGTGTCTTTGATTTACTGATGGCAAATACAATGTCTGAAACATCAATGTTGAGGGTGTATTCCGAAAAGCGAGGTGCCTCTATTGGCCCTGTGTACCTATCGAATCCAGCTCTGTTGACAAGTCCCCAAGGATTCTGGCCTCGATCCAACCTTTGGTCATTGCGAGGTACGTTGCGCCTTATGGCGTTTCTTCTCTCTTCAGTGTATGGTTGGTATCTCTCTTTATTCGGCTTCGACTTCTTCATTGGGAGCCTCATAGGATATACCAAGCCCTAGGGGGCTCCTAATTGGTTGTCTTCGACCCTGATCTTTGATTGGTATCAGTTATGGACGTCTGACACAGTTACGGCGGGATATTCGACTAAGTTCTACTTCAGCTGCTTCAAAGCTACCGAGCTTCTCTTGTTCAAACCTTGAGTGAAGGCCAACACCATCCAGTCGTCGGAGACCAGCAGTAGTTCCATTCGTTCCATTTGAAAGTGAGATACGAACTCTCGCAGCATCTCGTTCTCCCTTTGCTTGATTTTGAAGATGTCGAATTTCCTTGTAGCTACTTTGATGCCACCAGCATGTGCCTTTATGAAAGAATCTGTCAGCATGGAAAATGAATCTATCGAGTTTGGGGCCAGGTTGTGGTACCACATAATTGCTCCTTTTGAAATCGTCTCTCCGAACTTTTTTAGTAAGACGAACTCGATCTCGTCGTCTCTTAAGTCGTTCTCGTTCTCTGCAAAAGTATAAGCAGTGACGTGCTCGTTGGGGTTCGAGGTTCCGTTGTACTTCGGAAGATCGGGCATTCTGAACTTCTTTGGAATGGGTTTCGGAGCAGCTTCCTACGGGAATGGCTTTATACAAACTTCTTCGAATCTATACCCTTCAGGATCGAGGGTGCGCCCAGAATTTGATCGACCCTAGAATTGTAGGTCCCTACCTTCTTATCGTTGGCTTCTATCTTTTTCTCGCCCGACTCGATTCTCTTTGTGAGGTCCTCGAGCATTTTCATGATGGCGGGGTCGGCTTCCCACCTGTTGTTGCTTGATCTTTCTAGTACCTACTCGGCTCAGGGAGCCGTTTTCGGAGCTACCGTGTTGGGGGTTTTTTGGTGGCTTTGCAGCTGAGCAATTGCCAGCTGTTATGCCTGAAACATTTCAAAAATAACATGAAGGCTAACCTCATGTTCTTCCCTAGCTGGGTCTTTCTGAGCTTCTTGTTGGTTTCCCTAGCATACACTCCTATTAGTGTGGGAGGTTATATCAATGTGTTGGGCGTTGCGTGAGACCACGTCCACACGAATTGGTTCTGGAGCATTCTCAGGGTTTCGTTGTGGTACACCAACACCTGGAATATCCACACCATTTTCTCCATGGTCTTCAAGGTTGTTGTTTTCAAGTGTATTCACTGAGTTAGACATTTTGACCTGAAATCAAAGATCTTGGACAAGAAAAAGTGTGAAAGGTAACATGTGTTATGTAGTAAACCAGCAATAAAATAATCACTATTATTTTTTCCCCCACGGTGGATGCCAAACTGTTTACCTTGAAAATGTTAATTACAATTAAATTTGATTTTGTGGTTCTAAAAATACGTGATCTATTTTTATGCTAGTTGTTAGACAATTGATGCTAGGTGAAATACTTGGAAATAAGATAAGATCTTGAAAATAAGGTGATAACCAAACCGAATGGCTGATAATCGGGGCCTTGAGCTTGCTTATTCGGGGCCTCGAGGTTGAGTCTGATGTCCTGTCGAGGGTAGTCGATGGATGACTAACAGTTATGATAAAATCAATGAAGGCTCTTTATGGCCAATAATAAGCAATAAATGAAGAATAAGAAATAGAACACAATGAATATAAGCAATAAGTGAAATCAATGAGATCAAAAGAATATGTTATAGAGCAGAGAGAATATTCTTGTATATTCAATATTGAGCATCAGGTTCCTTAAAAAATGAAAAGGATTCCCTTTATATATGAGGGGAATCCCAACATAGTACAAATATATTTATTGCAAAGATATGGGGATGATACATTCATTTAATGCTACACTACAGACTTGAACTAGACAAATAGACTAGGTCAGCTTCAGTCACATGTCTTGGGAGCCTCCCACCTTTTCACCATGACTATCGATCTGTATTGCCCCGAGGCCGGATGTCGATAATCCTTCGGGTGTTAATCTTGACCATAATCTCGAGCCTATAGCAACGTGCTTATGAAGCGTCGTAGTGATCAAAAATTGGACCCTCCGATTTTACCGTATACACACAGGTAAGGTCAGGTAACTACATAGCACCACAGAAATAACAGTGTCACAATTCACATGGTGTACGCCCACACACCCATCACCTAGCATGTGCGTCACCTCAACACCAATCACATAGAACGTAATTCGGGGTTTCATACCCTCATCACTAAGTTTAGAAGAGTTACTTACCTCGAACGAGACAATTCCAATACTGAGCAACCTAAGCAATGCTCCAAAAAAGCTATCACACGCATAGTGACCTCTGTATGGCTCAAAACTAGCAAAAACACAACTCAAATACATCAAATAAAGCCCAATGAAGCAAATCTGAATGATAAAGATTGAATCCTAAATAAAATCCCAAATCCGGCCAAAAATCACACTCGGTCCTGCACATCGAAACCCGACAAAACTCACAAAATCCGACAACTCATTCAATTACGAGTCCAACCATACTAGTTTCACTCAATTCGGACTCCAAATCGATGTTTAAAATTCAAAAATTCATATTATGAAACTCTAGGCCAAACCCTCAATTCCCTCTTTAAAACTCATCAACAAAATGCTAAAATCGAAGATAGATTCATGAAATTTAACCAAAATCGAGTAAAGAACACATACCCCCATTAATATGGTGAAAATTGCTTCATGAATCGCCTCAATCCGAGCTCTATAGCTCCAAAAATGTGAAAATGGTCGAAATCCTCGAAATAGAGTATTTTATAATCACTGGGTGAATCAATGAATCGCGATCACAGAAATACCCTCGTGATCGTGAAGAAGAAAATGCATTGCCCCTAAAAATACACTATGTGATCGTGTAATAAGTTGTTCGATTGCGAAGCACAAATGGCTCAGTCTAGAAAAAAACCTACGCGAACGCGGCCCCAGGCTCGCAAACGCGATGAAGAAGCCATGAAGACCTTCCTAGCTTAGCTCTACAATGTGAACGCGTTCCCAACGTGAAAGCAGACAATCATTTGCGAATGCATAGAAGAAGAATTAGCCTGCTCCATTTTTTCCCTTACGCGATCACACTACGAAGTCCGCGATCGTGATGAAAAAATGCGACAACAGATATCAGTAAAACACAACAGTGAAAAATGAAGGAAAAATAGCCCGAAATCAATCTCAAACACACCCGAGCCCCTCGGGACCCCGTCCAAACATACCAACAAGTCCCATATCATAACACTAACCTACTCGAGGCCTCAAAACATACATAACAACATCAAAACGATGAATCACACCTTAATTAAAAAATCAATGAACTTGAAACTTCAAACTTCCACTTCAAACTTACACATTCGACAATGAACTTAAATTATGCACACAAGTCACATTCAACATTACAGACCTCTCTAACTTCCAGAACTGGAATCTAACTTTGATATCAAAAAGTCCATTCTCGGTCAAACTTTTCAAAATTCCAACTTTCGTCATTTCAAGCCAAATTCTACTACGGACCTCCAAATCGCAATCCGGATGCACTCATAAGTCCAAAATCACCCAACGGATCTATCGGAACTATCAAAAATTCAATCTGAGTTCAAATAAGTAAAACTTGGTCAAACCTTTCTAATTTTAAAGCTTTTTGCTGATAATCATTCTTCCCAAATTAATTCCGAATAACCTAATAACCAAATCCATTGCTTCACATAAGTCAGAATTAATCATATGATCTATTCATGCCCTCAAAGAACTGAGTGAAGTGCATATTCTCAAAACGACTGGTCGGGTCGTTACCTAGTCATATAGACATTTATACTTGGCACAAGGGTTTCTCTTGAACACTTGTGTTCCTAATGTTGGATTAGTACATACAGAGTTTACATGAATTATCTCTTGAAGTGTGAACAAAATAAATCTATCATGTGGGTTTTCAATTCCAGAGTACCACGATCATAACCTCAAAAAATGTCTTATAATCTTATATGTGTTACCCAAATAATATGCGGATAGAAGAAATTTTATGTGGGCAAATGTCAAGAGAAAGTATCAAAATTCAGCCAGAGGAAAAATTCATATATATATATATATATAGCACATTTTTAGGCCAAAAACCCTTTTCAAAATATGTTGTGTTTCTTTTCCACCAAGAAAATATTTCCTTTATTTCCTATTATTTAAGCACAACAGGGACCACATAATTTAATTAACAATATCCCTATTATTGATTTAGTTTCAAATTTTGAAATTAACATCTACTACAACAAATTGTGAATTATTCCAGTAAAAACTCGTGATTGCACTCCTTAGTTCAAATTTTGAAATTCTTCTATAAAACCTTAATCAAATCACTATGTTATGATTCATATACTAATCAATCAAATTATGTTACTGATAATTTCATTTATGTATTACTTCTTTTAGTCTTTTGCTTAACTTATTTCATGTGTCTAATAAAAAATATATCGGCCGGGTTTACACATGAAAATTTATAAACTTTCATATAAGAGTATCATCAAACTAAAAATTGAGATATGGATTCTATCAACTAATTATTATTTTGCCAATATATATCATTTTTGTTCAAGCAAATATACCACTAGGATGGTTTCCTAGTGGTATTGTTTTATTAAAATTAACAAAACGAAATAAAACGTGCCTGGAGGTCTCACAAAATAAAAGTGCGTAAAAGGAGAAATTACATGGAACCTATTATCAAAGTGTTGTAATAGACAACCCTTTGATAGTACTAAGAGAGCTAAAAGCCTTAAGCATTGAAGGAATTTAAGTATGAAAATCTTGCAAGGTATCTTTGGAAAGCTGGCCTCCTTGTTGCAGATAATTTTGGGCGCTTGTATTTGAACTCATGATCATCAATCAGCTCCATATGATGCCTAACAATGGGATTTTAGCTTGATACTAACTTCCTTTGGATCAAATTACACCCGAAGTCTTCAACAACATATGACCAGGCCAAGATAGGAGGGTCATAGTAGCAACTTTGCCACCAAATTACGTAATCATATCTGGACCTTTTTGTAGCAAACCTGCTATAAGTAGATTCCTAGTGTTTGATTGTTGTAAAATTTAATAGGTAACTCTTCCAACACATGCTAACATGACCCTCCCAAAACTTTGAAGTCCCATCACAAATCCTAGTTGTTCTGGACAGTAGCACATTTTTGCGGATTTCACTGACCATTGTCTCTTGATGAGATCTATAAATTCTAAATAGTATGATCTTCAGGAAGTGGTTTAATTAAGGGGATTTTCATTGTATGAATAATTCCTTCCCGTGCTCTCCATACTGGACAAAGGTGTGAGCCAGTACGCAATGGCTAATGAGTAGCATTTTATTTAGCTTGGTGAAAGTGTTACTGGATTGGCCTAAGTACTGGTTACACCTATAAGGGCTAAGTATCAAAGATACTAATACCAACCTAATAGATTTTTCCAAAACATAGAGCCAATCCCCATCCAAAGTACCTGCAAAATCAGCAAACATGTTAGTCAAAAAATCCTTCATTCTCTCCTCTTTAAGAATTTGAGTTGGAAGTGAACTATGATCTCCATTCCTTATTGCTTGCCTCATTTAATTATAATATCTGGTCCTCCTCCTCATGGCTATAGGATTCACCCCCTTATACTTTATAAATATCCCTTTCATTTCTGTTAACACTTGGCTTGGCAATTCTTACCCTAACATAGAGTATTTGAAGCTTGTTATTGTTCAAAATCTTCCTTCCTTCTAATTCCAGCTCTCAAAAGGAGTGCACCTTGACTATCTGCTGTTGATCCAATGTTAATTTAGCTAAGTGGTCTGCTAACTTGTTTCCTTCCCTCAACACATGAACAATATGGAACATACCCCAAGCTAAAAGAATTTTGATTTCATCTACCTAATTAGTAATGTTCCAAGGTGATTCCCACACATCATTCAAAACTTTCTTCATCAACAAAGATTCCGTCTGAATTACACATGGAGGAAACTGCATTTGAATTATATACCTGACCGCTTCAAGAATGGCCTGAGATTCAGCAATATTAATGGTTACCTTTTCAACTACATCTTCCGGGGCATATATGAGATCCACAATTCCATCCCTAATCCAAAAACCATAGGAGGCTCCTCCATTGTCCCCTCTACAAGCCCCATTAATTTTACATTTAATCCATCCATTCGGGGACAATTGCCGCAACACCTTAGTGTACCTCAATCTAGGGAGATGATTTAGCAACTTCTTGTGTAAGTCCGGCCAGTTCTTGGTAACTCCCTTGAATCCTGGACTTCTCACCTTTATAAACATTTGAATTGAGGTTGATATTTGAAAGATTAAATTATTAAAGGATACATTCCTCCCATGCAGCCCTGAATGCCTTTTCTTCTACAAATGCCACACAATCAGACTTGGCATAGCCTGATAGACTGCCTTCGAACTTGTATTCCCAAGTTTATTCCACCACTCATTTATCACTTGTACTAGTTGCTTCCCTTCTATTTTGATCCCTGCAGGTGCACCAAAGTAGTTCCAAACAAATCTAGCAGCTGGTGATATTATAAAGACATAAGGCAATGTTTCTTCTTTAGGGTTCCTACAACACCAACATCTTGAGGTTCTAAAGTACCGTAGCCTTAAGAACCAATCATCTAATGGTAGTTTTGCCTTCCATAGCCTCCATATGAAAAATCGTATTTTGAAAGGCACATCTTTTACCCAAAAAAAAACCTATATAGCTTGCTTTCATCTCTTCTTTTTCTTATGTATTGCCATGTATACTCCACTGTAAATTGATCTTTTGTTTCCAGCTTCTACCAAGGTTTATCCATCATTGAGTAATCTGAAGGTGGTATGGTTGAATCCATAATGTGATCAGCTAACTCCTCTGGCTGTAGTTCCCTCAAAAGCCCCTCATTTCATGACCCATTCTCTACCACATCATCAATATATTTTATGGATTCATCACACCAGTGGTCTAGACCTGAAACATGATAAAGGGCTCCAAGTCCATTCCAATTATCAAACCAGAAATAAGAATTCCCACTCTTCAATTGCCACCATATTTGGTGTTCCACTTCATCCCTCATTTGAAGCATTTTCTTCCACACACGAGATCCATGTATCCATGGCACCACTACTTCATTGATCTTCTAGCAATATTTATTTCTCATGAAGAGTATCCTATGTTCTATAATTCCACCAAAGCATAGAAAATAATGCGTTGGATATATCATGTAATGATCTAAAACCAAGTCCTCCCTCATATTCGGGTAAACACAAATTATCCCATGAAGCCCAGTGTCTTTCCCTTCCATTGTCTTAGTTGCTCTAATAAGATCTAGTAAACATCTTGTTCAATTGGTTGATCACATATGCTGGAGGATTCACTGCTAAAAGGAGATGAATTGGCATGCTTTCTAACACATGTGTAATCAACACTGCCCTTCCTCCAATTGAGAGTAACTTACCCTTCCATGATTATAACCTTTCCTAAACTTTGAAAATGATGCTCTTATAGAAATCCTTCCTCCTTCTACTATAGAATATTGGACATCCCAAAAAAGTAAATGGAAAAGACTGCCGTTTGAACTTAGTAATTAAATGGGCAGTATTCACTTAATCTACAAGTGCCTATTTATGCATATAAAAGGAAGACTTTTTCGTGTTGATTTCTGCCCTAAAGCTGCTTCATAATCCCCTAATACATTCATGATAAGCTGGACTATCCTATAATGAGAAGAACATAATATAATAGTGTCATCTGCATAGGATAGATAATTAATATTTTGGCTCCACTTTGGCATGCAAAAACCTATGAAATCTGGATTGTCAAACAAAGCATCCAAGGCTCTCCCAAGCACTTCAGATGCTATAATGAACAATGTAGGGGAAAGAGGATCACGTTTCTTTAAACCCCTTGGAGATTTAAAGAAACCATTGGCCTGCCCATTCAATAGAACTGAGTACCAATTGTAGGACACTAATCTGAATATCATATGAATGAAGATCTCTTCAGACCCCATTTGCCTCAACACCTTTGTCAACAACAGCCATGACACTCTATAATAATCCTTTGCCATGTCCAATTTTATGACTACATTGGCTGGCTTCCCTATCATCCTTATGTCAGTTATGATTTCCTGAGTAAGCAGGATGTTTTCCACTATGCTTATCCCTTTAAAAAAGCCAACCTGATTAGGAGAGATGAGTGAAGGTAGAAGCTCAACTAACCTCTTATGGATCACTCTAGATATGATCTTGTTATAGAAGTTACTCAAACCGATTGGCCTCATATAAGAAAATGTTACAACATTCTTCTTCTTTGGAAGCAAAAAAAGATTTGTGTGATTGATAAACCTTGGTAATGCTGCACCATTAAAGAAAGCTCTCACCATGTTAATGATATCCTCACCTATAACTTCCCAACTAGCTTGATAGAACTGTCTAGTGAATCTATCTGGACCACCAACACTATCACCATTCAACCCAAAAACAACTGTCTTAACCTCCTCCATGGTCGGTTCTTGCCACAATTTTACATTTTAATCATTAGACACCAACCTAGGGACATACTGAATAATGTAAAAGCTGGCAGGTATTCTCTCCTATGTGAATTGAGCCTGGAAAAAATCAATTGTCTCCCTTGCCACGTCTTCTTGTTTTTCCAGCCAATTATCATTTTTGTCCAAAATTCTGAATAGTTGTAGCCACTTCCTCTTGACACTCACGTGAGCATGAAAAATCTTAGTATTTCTATCACCATATTTAAACCATTGCATACTAGCCTTTTGCCTCAAAAACTCTTCTTCTAGATGATAATATCTTGTAAGATCAGCTTCTACTTTGTTCATCTTAGCCCTATTATGAACTGTTGGATTTAATTCAAACTCAATCTCGTGTACCTTAATGACATCCTCTAATGCTGCAATTTGTTTGAATATATCCCGAAACGTCTCCTTGTTCCAGACTGCTAGTGCTGACTTCACCTTCTTCAATTTTCTTTATAATATAATGAATGGATTCCCCATAGAGTCAGCTTCCCAATTTTCCTTCACCAGTTTCAGAAAAGACTCATGTTTGGTATAAAAATTGAGAAACTTGAAGGGTTTCTTAATTTGGATAGTGTCAATATTATATGAAAATAAGAGGGGAGCATGGTCTGAACCATACTTGATGAGGTGCTTAACTTCTAATACTGGGAACAAATCAAGGAACTACTGATTTGCCAAGATCCTATCAAGCCACTTAAAGATACAATCTATATGTGACCTCCCATTCCACCAAGTATACAAGCTCCCTTTGCAACCCTAATCATACAAGGCACATCTGTCCACACAATGTGCAAAATCATCCACTACACTCAAATAAACTGGAAGGTCCCCATATTTCTCCTCCTCAGATAAAATCACATTGAAATCCCCTCCAACAAGCCAAGACTCCATATTTGAAGCTAAATGATACATGGAATCCTAAAGCTCAATAATTTCTATAGCATCACATTTGGCATACACTATGTGACATATAATTCCTTATTCAAATTCTTATGAAACAACTTTAATGTCATTTGTTGTTCCATGTTCATCACTATGACTACATCAATTTCTTCATTAACAAACGCCCATATCTTGCCATTTACATTAGCATAGGTTGTCACGATCCAATTTCTCCTCTGTTGGTTTCGTGACGGCACCTAGTCTTAAGGACTAAGTAAGCCTAACATTTAAGAAAGAACAATAATAATAAAAAACATCTTAAACTTCTTCTGGAATGAATCCTTTATACAATGAACATATTCCAAAAACCCGGTAGTACAAGTCATAAGCTCTATAGAGTTAACTACCACTTCTAAATATAATTGTTCGGAAAAGAGTGAAAATAGTTGAATACAAGTAAGAAGGTGACTCCGAAGCCTGCGAACGCATCAGCAGGTTTACCTTGAGTCTCCTCAGCAATGTTTTGCACAGCTTCTAACGACCGATACCTGGATCTACACAAAAAAATATGCAGAAGAGTAGTATGAGTACACCACAGCGGTGCCCAGTAAGTATCAAGACTAACCTCAGTGGAGTGGTGACAAGAAACAGTTAAGATACCTACTAGTCCAATAAACTTTGCAATTATAAGAATAGGAACAATGAAACATGATGTATATATAAAGACTACACGAAATGAGTAACAATACTACAATCACAATAAAGGAAGAAAACAACAAGTAACAGCGGAAATACCAAAATAATGACATAGAAGAGCACGCGAAATCACAAAAACAAAACCTAAATCACATATATAGTAAGGGTAAGCAATAACTCAGAACCTACGACAGTGTTCACATCAAGTCTTAGCCAACAGACTCCACAAAATACCAAACCTCGGACAACTTACAGTTCACAGGTCCCAATATCTGAACCCTAAAACTTGGCATCATGTGACCCCATCACAACTCATGGGCACGCTGATAACTCACTTACTAATAAAGCTACTCTCACATATATGACAAGTAAACGAGGGTGTACATCTATACTCACCAATATCAGGAGTACTTCATATCCAATGGGAGTGTTCAACTACGTGTATGCTTGTGCAAGTGCTTTAACATTGTTCCTAATAGCAAATAAGCATAAGGAATAGAACAAACGACACATAAGATGTTTTCTCACAACTTCCACGAGATAAAACTCATACAGGTAAGCTTACCACAACAAAATATCAAATAGCAAGAATGCCCTTAGTCCATCACAAATTATCACAATCAATCCCTGATATGGCCCACCTTGTCTTGCCACGTGTGCAAATAATAACATAATAAGTGCCAACCTTGTTTCGCCAAACGTGCATTATAATATTTCCACCTTATCTCATCACATGCGCAACCCACATATAAGCATATATATATATATATATATATATATATATATATATATATATATATACATATCCTGCCTTGTCACGCCGCATGTGCAATATGTCAGTAGTAGCGATAGCACGACAGAAACCTTGTGCAACCCCATAACAATAACCACATGGCAGAAACCTCGTGCATCACAATATCAACAATCGCACGGCAGAAACCTCGTGCACCACCACAATAAGTACCACGACAACAATGACAATATATACTAGAACACGACACGTAAATCAACTCGAGAACTTTCGATCACATGGAGACGGTAAAAATAGCTCACAAGGAATAACCACAATAGAGAATACTAAGCGTAATAGAACAACTAAACAAAGGAGAAAATAATGTGAAGCAACGATCCCACGATATGTAGTTCAACAACAAGGAAGCTAACACGAATCAAATACTTCCAAATAAGGAAATGTCAACTAAATATAGGATACCTATACATCTTTTAAGGTTGGTCAAATTACGAAGGATATACGATAATTTCAATCAAGGAAGAGCAGCGGGAAGATAATCATAACCTTAATTAAGACTAAATAATTACAAGAGAGATAATAATGGTTTTAAATAAAGACAAGCAGTGATGAAAGATAGTATGACAATATAAGAGGTAAAAATCTTCAATTAATCAAAATAAGAGAAAAATAGGCAATAAGAATGAATCATAAAGCAATTAGTTTCAATTAAAGCATGTAGAGGTGAAACTAGTAAATGGAAGCTCAATCATATCAAGAACAACTTCATACTCAGTGAATACAAGGACCTAAGAACTCTAAAATGCCAACATTCAACAAATAAGTCCGAACACGCACTCGTCAACTCGCGTACATGGACTACAATCAACATGGAAGACTCAAATCATAAGGGGAAGTCCCCCATATGAGGTTAGGCAAGATACTTACCTCAATCCGGCCAATACAATACTCAATTTAGCTTTTTGTTTACCAATTCATCAAGGCTCGTCTCAATCTAGCCAAAAATGACTTGAATACATGAAGCAATGCAAGAAAAAAACAATTTCAATTAACAAAACTATGAATCTTATAAAATTTGCAAAAAGTCAACAAAAGTGAACTCCCCGAGCCCGCACCTCGGAACCTGACAAAATTTACATAAACTGAATACCCATTTCGATATGAGTTCACCATACGAAAGTTATCTAATTCTGACGCAATTTGGTCCCTCAAATCACCATTTTACATTTTGGAAAGATTTCACAATTTCCCCCCAAATTTTCCTTTAGATTCTCATGAATTTGATGTTATATCTAAGATATAATCACAAAATATAGTTGGATTAATTAGATACAATTACCCAATGATTTGGAGAAGTTTGGGTCTTTGGAAAATTGCCTATGGAGGCTTAGGGTTTGAGAAAATTGAAAAATGGGTGAAAATCCTGTCAAAAATCTAACTTAACAGGCATCAGATGTCGCTTTTGCGACCGCGAACCCTCGCAAATTACAGACAAGGCAGAGATGGAAGAAGTTGCATTTGCGACAAAAAGTTTTCATTTGCAAACTAGGCATCGCAATTGCGATGAAAAAGTTCGCATTTGAGACTACACCAGAAACCAGCAATTTCCCGACACGAAAATAAGAATAACTTCCTCATACGATGTCCAAATTCAATGATTCTTTTTTCTATGCCTCTGTAATTTTGATACGGATATAATAGTTCAATAACAAAATTTGGATCTCATTTTCTCAATGTAGTATCATTTTTGCTTGACGAAACGACGATGAAGCATCCAAAAACAAGCACAACATATCTTAAACCTATCCTAAACTCACCCAAGCCCTCGGGGCTCCAAACCAAACATGCACACAAATCTAAGAATATTATACGGACTTGCTCGTGTGACCAAATCATCAAAATAACATAAAAAATTATGAATTTAACCTCAAAACTCATGATTTTCTAACTTTTCAACGGGACGTCCAAATCACATCAAATCAATTCCGATTCTCACCAAATTTTATTGATAAGACTTAAATATCATAAAAACATGTACCAGGCTCCGAGACCAAAATACGGGACCACGAGTTTCAAATATTAATTCATTTCATTATTTTCTTTAAAAACCATCACAACAATTTTCTTCAACAATTGTTTTCTAAGGCTAGGGACCTCGAAATTTAGTTCCGGGAATACGCCCAAGTCCCATATTTTACCTCGGACCTCTCGAGATCATCAGAACATAGATTCAGGTTCGTTTACCAAAAATATTAACCAAAGTCAACTAAAAACCAAATTTCAACTCTAGAAATTACTATATTTTTTCATATTTTCACAAAAAAGCTTTCTGGTTTCACGTATGGACTGCGCACGCAAGTCGATATACATAATATGAAGCTGCTCGTGACCTTAAACTATTAAAATGGATGCAATTACTTAAAACAACCAGTTGGGTCGTTACATAGGTAGCATGGATCCCCAGTTTTCTTCTATACACCTCCATCTTGTTTATATCTTGCCATGGTTCCATTAACCCCATCAAATAAAAATTGTACTTTCTATGTAGGTTAAGCAACCAATTGAAATATTTTTTTTGTGTTAATCGACCTCACATTCCGTACGAAAGCATTATCCATGAGATTATTTGGAAGTAGAGACCACAATCCTCTTTGGTTGCACTCTTTTGAGGTACACTGTCCTTGATGTCTTCTTTTGTTTCCTTGCAGGTTGTCCTGCTGATTTTTTCTTATCCACACTCTTGGGAGATATATCACCATCTCTTGCTACTTGATTTAAATTAGCAGTAGTAGAATCCTCCTCTATGTCCTCCCCAAAGTCTTCCTCTTCACCTTGTGCATCATCAACCACCTGTAGGGCTAAAAAATTTGGTTCATGATTTTTGTCTATCATTCCCAATTCCCTTCGACCCTTGTTGTTAATCAGAATTCCTTTAGCTAAGATTCCACTTTTTACACTGAAAGTTTTTCCATCTAATAGCCCGGGATCCTCAATAGCAGCAACTGCTAGTTGTTCAGATTCCATATTGTCATCATTAGGAACCAACTCAATTTTATCATTTCACATCCTTGTAGCCTCTTTCAACAATCCAACATTAGTCTCCCTAATCTTCCTAGCCGCTTGTATAGCTCTAAATTGCAAATTATAAAAATCACCCAAACTAGGGTACATTGTAGATTCAAATGCAGGAATTACTGTTAGATTGCCTTGTGACACCTTCCCAGTAGCTGCTTGATCAGGAGACCTCATTATCTGCTCAATGATATCAACCTAAACCTTCCCAAGTTGATTCCCAACTGAAGACTCTACCGGATCACCTCCAGTGATGGCCAACGCATGGGCAGTACCCCTAGGGTTTACTATTCCATTAGTGTTCTTCTTAGTTGAATCTTTACTCTTCGATCCACCTACGAAACTATCCTGTATGTTCGTATCTTGATCTACCCCAACTATTGAGTCAGCTATTGGTTGCCCAGCCCCTTCCCCAACTTTAACCCTAGATTTTGAAATCCTAGGGTTTACTATAGACTTAGGGCTCAAAGTTGATGCCAAAGTTGGTTGCTTGTTGTGTCTTTCTTCTTTGCTTTTGGGACTCAAATTTGAATTTGTTTCATTCTCCATGATCTCTACATCATCGCTCCACAAAGTTGTACCAAAACTAACCTCAATATTAGCCTCAATATACTTAGAGTCATCATATGTTTGTGATGGAATTTCATGACAAGAATGGTTGACTGTTACGTTCATCTCCCTCAAATCCTCCTTACTCGTGCCAAATCTTCTGTGAACCCACATAATTGTGGATTCCTTTTTATTAGCCTCATCTATCACAACCCAGCAAGACTAGGACTACGAATTTGTTTTGCCGTATTTAGTGAACCTACAATCATTGAATTCCATTTCCCAGTAGAAGTAGGATTAGCTTTCATAAACTCATTTTGTTCCTTTCTTATCACTTTTTCTACCTCTTCCTTCTTTACTTGTTTTCATTATTTGATCTTACCTTCTTTTAATAAAGCAAACTTGTTACTAGTTTTCAAAGGTACATTATACTTTTCTTTCCCAGCACCATCCACTTTACCAGATGCTTCCTTGATTTTCACCTCCTTCTACTCCTTTGATTTCATAGCTTCACCACTCCCAGCCTCATTCCTCTAATATCCTTTTGATATTTGTTCTTTATTCTTTGCATCCACCTATTCCTTGTAGCATTTGGCATTGGATTACCTACAAATTTTTCACTTGTTAGGACCTTCGTAGAAGCTGCAGCAGTTCCAATACCATTACTTTGCTTAATTATATTCTTCTCTTTGCCTTGATCCTCAACAACATCCTCATGCTTCTTCTGTAATTCTGGATTAATCACCCAGCATTTTTGTTCATTATGGCCTTGTTTCTTGCAAGTTTTGCAGTATTTAGGAACATAATCGTACTTAATTTTGATCAACTTCGATTCCTCACGACCAGTTTCATCTTCGTCCCCCACAATCTTAATTCTTTGTGGAAAATTATCTAATAAATTCACCTCAACTTTAACCTTAGCACAACTTGTCCTTATACCATTTTGAGTGCCATGTCTACATGTAATGTCTTCTCTACTGCCCTTGCTAAATAAATAAAAATCCTTACCAAAAAAGTTAGGAGGCAAGTCGACTACAACAACATCCAGGCAATAGCAATTGGGGTCTCTTCATTAGGTCTCCACCACAGGCTCCATTTGGTACATCTCATCTGCCACATATCACCTTGTTCTTTAAAATAAAAACAAGCTTCGATAATAGATGAATGTAGTCTTCCATTAGTGATATCTTAATAAGAACATGAGAGTCCTCAATCAGTCCAATCGAGCAAGGTCCTTTTAGTTGACATTGTAGAGGAATAGTGTTACGCAACTCCTAGATAATAGGCTTCCCATATGAGAACTTGCCAAGAATAGCAAGTGGAGTCCCTGTTGCATAATTGATTGCCTCACCTCCATCTTCTTCCAACATACAATCGGCTCACCATGAAGATATTCGATTAATTTTAATGTTACAATGGGCAACGTCTGCATGGCAGCATTTAATGAACTAGGTTTTACTAATTGTGCGTAATTTCGGATCGTGTTTGAGGTTGTAGATATTTACGAGCATTGTTTGGGTAGTCTGAATGACTAAACAACCTCGGTAGAAGGATGGCCAGTGGCCTGAGCGGCCATTGAAGTGCTACTCGAGCTTTGAGTTTCAGTTGTCGCCTAGGGTTTAGGGTTTTGCTAGAACTTTCCCACACAAACTGCCAATGTATATCATTATTGTCCAATTTACCATGCTTATCAACCCACAAAAGAATCTCGTCTTTTAATAAATCAAAATAACAAATGACCCACACGACTGATAATAATTATATCAAGATTAAGAGTATAAGAACATTGAATGAACTACAGATTTATTTTATTAAGACAGTATAAAATACTTATCTCTACCTGATTCGTTCAATATATACAAAATGTACTAGCACAGGAAGTTGAAACTAAGTCATTCCTATAATCAAGATAAATTACATTCCTATAAATTGTGCGCACAATCCCAAGCCAATTACCCATTAATTTCACCATCAATAATTTTCACCGAAACGATAGACAAAGCATTTCCAACTACCTTCTTAGACGTAAACACAATAAACACTGGGTACATGGAGGACAATGATGGGGAAAACATCATACTTGTTGTTTGGCCTATTTTGTTCAAGATTACATAAGGCCTAATGTGCCTACACATACTTTATATTTATTAGCAATTCACATAATATCTGCATGGAGAAAATATTGAGAATAATCCATTCGCTTTCTTCAGCTCTAAATCCCTACTGTTAACACCCAAATTAAACCTTGGTGGCCCTTAACTTCCTTTTCCACCTTATTACATGATGTGCTTAACCCTTCACAATAGTTGATCCTATATGAGAGGACTAGAGATACGACAAACTTGTCTTTCAAATCAAAATATTGATCATGATATGTACCAGAATCTGGAAAATCCACCTAAAGTGGAGAGGAAAAAGTCGTGGTAAGGTTACTTAACTTCAACCACACACGAGTGAATCCATGTAGCTAGGACATCTTAATCTTTGGATGAAATCATGCATTAGTTAGCGAGAATGAACATTTTTCTATGACCTACACATGTTCCTGCCATAATAACTCTCAAGCTGCAATACCAGACCGCCTCATGGGCAACTATAATACTAGGAACAAAGTGAGCTACTTACTACGGAATGATCTAAGTGGACATGAAAGTTATACTGAGATGGGAAAACAAAAAGATCTTCCTGTGATGAATTCGTGAAAATCTCAAATTTCCCAGAAACTTTCATGCGGACAAGTGACCCCTTTTTAATTAACATGTACACATATGATAGGTGCTGAGATATGCTCTTATGTTACTAGAAAGTGAAAAGGTTTCATTATAATACTCACAAAGGAGTAGAGTGATTGTTCAAACCATAGGAGCGACATATACCGGAGAGAAAAAGAATGACTCAAGAAGGATCTCAACATTAGGCTACTTTACATTGGGTATAATACCACGTAGGTAAACTTTACAACTGTGCATGCATAAGCACCAATGAGCAAATGTTATACATTTTAATCAAAAAGGTTCTGTAAGAAATTCATCATGTATAGTCCCATATTAGAATTTTAGGGAAGCAAGTGGGAAGTATTAACCTAGGGTTGTTACTCGATTCAAAGAAATCATTATATTACTCAATTCATCAAGAGGTTGTAAATAAGAGAATTTATGATGAAGTGACTTCACGAGTAATGCGTCTTCTTCAAAAAGTAGGTACATGCAATATTTTGTGATTCAATATTTTGGTTAAGACCATATTTATGTAGGCCCCTTCAACTCTGGTATTTCCAATTTCTAAGTCAACCCTCCTGGTTTTTGATGCTCATACTTCATATGTTGACAATTCAAATACTAAGACATAAGCAATAATATCTTTCTTCATTCTGTGCCACCAATAGTGTTGTTTGAAGTCATGGTACATCTTCATGACATTTGGGTGAATGGAATAGCGCGAGCTGTGAGCTTCTTCAAGGATCAAATATGTGAACCCATCAACATTTGGAACACAAATCCAGCCTTGAAGTCACATAACACCATCATCACCAAACGCAACCGCTTTAGCACTACCTCGATGCATTGTTATATCTCGTACTTTAATATTAGGATGAGTCGTAGTAATCCATATGAGTTCGAAGGGATTATGTCTATTAGGAGGTTATAGATGATTTAAGACATTATTATTATGAGACCCTGTAAGTATACAACCTTGATATCGTTAGATGTTATGTTAGTGTGGTATTTATTTTTAAGTGACGTATTTTTGTAAAACTTTTATAAGTATAATTTGAATAGTCAAAGTCACTTTACGTTGAACTCTGATAAAGACGACGATGAGAATGGGATAACAGAAGAGAGGAATGTGGAAATGCAAAAGGCTATTGTGACAGTTCCTGGATCAGAAACTAATGGCTATCATATACATCATTGAGGTAATCCAAGGTTAGAATTTTTTGTTACAAGTTATAAAGATTTATTCTTTGCAAAGGTAGTTATGCGTTAGATGTTGGGGTTGTCTTTGTAAAAAAGAGTTGAGAAAAAAAAAGGTCTTACGCTTTTTCTGTTTGAAGATTCTAGTTCAAATTATGGTATTATGTTACAAATCCTTTAAACTAACTTAAATATATTCTCGTTTGTTGTGCGTTGTGTACGGAAGATTTTGCTTTTTGACACTAATGATGAATAAAATTTTCTTACTCCCTCCGTTTCATATTAAATGAGGTACTTTCCAAAACAAATGACACATTTTTAAATTTAAAAATAATTCAACTTTAAACTCTTTCATTTTACTCATTTACCCTTAAAGAAAAGCTTTTATAGCCACACAAATGTCATGGCCCCCACAAACTTTTTACCCCTTGAACTTTTAAGACCACAAGTTTCAAAAGTCTTCTTCTTTTTTCTTAAACTCCGTGTCGAGTCAAACTACCTCATATAATATGAAACAGAGGGAGTATTCAATAGGAGCTTTACTATATTGCCGGTTCATAGTTCCGTTTCTTTATTGTAAATATAGAAATTATTTTCTCACAAGAAAATAAGGTTATTTTTTTTACCATTTTAAGAATTAAGAGTACGAGAAATTTTTACTCTTTATATGAGATTAGGAAAATTATAAGTTGAGAAAGTATATATATTTTGACATGGATGTTTTAATAAATAATAGTGTATGAATTTATTTTACATGGTACCACATGACCATAATAGTACGGTGTATAAAGTGTATTATAAATAAATAGAATTTTAAGTAATTTGAGATAATTCTTAATTATACGGGTAATTGGTTAATTACCGAATATCGGGATATTAACTAGTTAAATTGATGATTGGATAAAGGTTAAATACCCAACAAGGTGAATATGTGGCAGCCATGCAATACCAATTAGATGACTCTTAAACTAAAACTTGCAAGATGGCACCTTGAGAGGACAAGAAACCTTATTTTTGCATTTGTAGTTGAGTTATATTCATTTGCTGAATATTATTATTTGATTAATTTCCATACTTTTGTCATTATTTTTCCTCAAGTGCATGAAATCTTAAATATTCAGGATCAATCTTTAAAAATATATGAGAACATTGCGGATGAATGAAGTGAGTCTTGCTAAGGCTATAAATAACTTCAGCATGGAAAGTTTATACTCCTTTGTCAGCAATATTGGTACTAGTATTCTTTGAAATCAAGGGGAAAATCTCAAATTGGTAATTCAAGGTAGCTAAAGGTTTTAAATTTTAATCAATCAGCTAAAGGTGCAAGTTTAATGGGTTGAGAAGGTGTGCTCGAAAACTAAAACAGTAAAAAAGGTGTGGTGTTTTATACTGACTTAAGATCTTGGAGAAGTAACCATCAGTATTCATGGTAGTTAAATATTCTTAGGATGGATTAGAAAAGAGAGTAGGAAAAATAGATTGGAATAAAGTATGCTCTAGCTATTCATAAAATATATGATGGCAAAACTTGTTCGTAGTCAACAAAATAATGGTAGTGCTAGGAAAAATAGGTTTGCAGTTGAGCTTAATGATCTTGAATTATAAATTAAGAAGATCAATCTATGATTGGTAAAATATCCAATCTTTACATGCAAAGTTACATGAGTTTTAAATATGGTTGTTTAAGTATAACCAAAACAGCATATCTAAAGAAGTCATGGAGGCTGCTAGTCTTAGATGTAGCTGCTGAATCAAATATAGGGATTTTTCCGTACTTTGATTTGGCGTTACGTGTTCTTCGCAAAAGACGTGTACTAGAGGGATTGTCAAGAAAATTGGTCCAGGTATGTTAAGGCTATCCCTTACTTTTTTTGGCATAATCCATATGATACAACAAAAGGATCAAACACGCAAGTTTCAGAAATGATTCTATTCTCAAAAGTAGTAAGGTTGCCTATGTTCCTAATTCCCCATATGTCCTACTACCATATTGTCTATTCATTGGTCTCATAACATTCCAAGAGATCATATTGGCTTACTACATTATACATTGCATTCATTTATACATGTGCATTTATCCATGACTCAGATGGCGTTATATATGCGTATATATGTATGTATATATATATGGGATATGGGAAAAGGTAATGGCGTTATATACATATCACCACCTGATCAGCTGGTACACGTTGATGATTTTGCCCACAATGGCCGAGATGATATGATAGGATGACCTCAGAGGCTTGATGATGTTATCAACACATATACCTATGCATTACATGACATTCATACGCATATGCATGACACTATAAGTATTATATGATATACATAGTTATCTAGACTTATAGGTTGAGTCATGTACTCCATGTTTCTTTCATATCCTTTATATATTGATTTACATGCCTTACATACTCGGTATATTATTTGTACTGACGTCCTTTTATTTTGGACGCTGCATTAATGACTGCAAATATAAATAAGCAATTTGATGAACCCTCATAGTATACGAGGTTAGAATTCAACGAAGAATCCGTAAGGCTTTCCCTCATTCGGAGTGCAACCGAGTCTATGAGCCATCATGTTAAAGTTTTGCTTCAGACTTATGGGTGGTCCGGTACCCTGTCCCATTTGATGTCAAATAATATTAGAGGCTTTGTAGATAAAGGTTCAGTTTGTACAGCATGTCAGATGCCTTAACGGCCCATATGTATTCACGTCTTAAGAATGATAGTTTATTGACACAGTGTTGCCCACTTACAGTTGTACATTATGAGTTCTGGCCATGTTGGCCCATGATAGTTATAAAAGGAATGAGTTTAGCCAACTCGACCTATGTAAGTTCTAGTTTTTATCGAATGATTATGAGTAACAGAGTGGTTCTCTCGGGCCAGCTTGGCACCGGGTGCCAACCACGCCTCCTCATGTTTGGGGCGTGACAAAGTGGTATCAGAGCGGATCGTGTACAAAGGAGTCTACAAAGCCATGCCTAGTAGAATATCACTTATGGGTGTGTTGCGCGCCACATTTATAACTTAGAGGCTATGTGGCATTTAGGAAATGTAACCCTTCATTTATTTTCAGATCGTGCCATAGAGTTGAGCCGTAAGAAGTCAGTATAAAGCTTTCGCCAGATATTGTATGCACCAGAGGTGTAGGTATCATATTAGATCTTTAAGGCGTAATGTGGAATAGAGGTTATGAAAGAAACAGAAGATACATTGCGATATTGAAAAAGTAAGGTAAAGGTGAAGAAGATACGAGATACTCAACTACAAAATTGTGATGACCTTTTGGGTCATCACCTGTTTTAGAAATGAATTCTGCATTTCAACACCTTAAAAACTTCTTTTAGCATCACCTTGATTTGCGTGCACAGTCCGGGCACATAGCCAGAAAGCCATTATGTGAAAATCTATGAAAAATAATGAAATTTTACATTAAAATGGATTAATTTGACTTCGGTCAATATTTTAGGTAAACGGATCGGACCCATAATTTGATGGTCCTGGAGGGTCCGTAGGAAAATATGGGACTTGGGCGTATGCCCAGAATCAAATTCCGAGGTCCTAAGCCCGAGAAATGAATTTTTTAAGAAAATTGTTTACTGGAATATTATTGAGTTTTTGGAAGCTAAATGTGTTTAAACCTTGATGGTATCGGGCCTGTATTTTGGTTCCGGCGCCCGGTACAGGTCTTATATGTGATTTAAGATAAGTCTGTGAAATTTGGTAATAAACGGACTTAAGATGACGTGAATCGGATCGTATTTTAGAAAATTACAAAATTTGAAGTTCTTAAGAAATTTCATGATTTTGATGCTAAATTCATAGTTGTTGATGTTATTTTAGTGATTTAAATGCACGAGCGAGTCCGTATGATGTTTTTAGGATGGGTTGCATGTTTGGTTTAGAGCCTCGAGGGCTCGAGTGATTTTTAGATAGGCCACGAAATGAAAATTTCACTAAGGAATTTGCTGGTATGTTGCAGGTGCGAAGCCTAGCTCGCAAATGCGAGCATTGTATCGCAAATGCGAGAAGTGGCCCGGGCTGCATTACTCGCAAATGCGAAGAGGCCTGGTTTTCCTCAGGGTTCGCAAATACGAACTCATGTTCACAAATGCGAAGTTAGCAGAAGTCTGGGTTCGCAGTTGCGAACCATGGTCGCAATTGCGACATCTGCAACCTGCAATTTTATAACTTAGCAAAAATCATTCATTTTCCACACTCATTTAATGGCAACGCTTCTTCCAAATCAACTGTAAGTCAATTTTAACTAATTTTCTTCAATTATTAAATCTTTTCACATGATTTCAACTCAAAATCAATGATTTTCATGGGGAAAATTGGGTGTTTTGGGTAGAACCTAGGTTTTTAAAAAATTGGGGATTTGGACCTCGATTGGAGGTCCGATTTCAAAACAAATTATATATTTGAGTTTGTGGGGGAATGGCTAATCGGGTTTTGGTTCGAACCTCGGGTTTTGACCTTGTGCGCCCGGGGGAATTTTTTTACTTTTTGGGTAAAACTTTAGAAAACTCATTTTCATGCATTGGAATTGATTCATTTATCATTTATTGATAAAATTAAGTAACTTGTGGCTAGATACCAGCAAATTTGTGGTGGAAACAAGAGGTAAAGCGATAGTAGAGACTTGAATTGTGTTTGTGGCATCGAGGTAAGTGTTTGGTCTAACCTTAGCTTGAGGGATTAGGAGTCGAGTCCTATTTGCTATGTGATATTTGTCAAGTACGACGTATAGGCATGGTGACGAGTATCTATATGTTGGTGTCAAGCATGCCCATGAGTCGTATATTGTGATTATTATGACTTCATTGTATTATTCATGCTTTGATGAGGATTTCTATTGTTGGGTAAAGTTTGTGGAAGTAATTGTGACATTTGAACATTGAGGAGCGTTGGCTCAAGTTGTACAATAAAATGTGAAAGTATAAGTGGAAATTCAGCCTTTTAGAGCATTGGCTAAAAGTTGGGAAATGAGTTGTGAAGTAAAAGTGAAAAAGAGAAGATAATCATTATATTATCTCCCTTGCCGGGATATTGTTTCTTTTTATGTTATCTCCCTTGCAGGGATGTTGATGTTTCTTTTGATGTTGGTCCCTTGCCGAGACTTGATTGTTGAACTATTGTTCCCTTGCCGGGATTCTTATCGTAATTTTGATTTATTCCCTTGACCTATTGTTTGTAATTGTTGTTTGGGTGAGGAAGAGTGTTAAAGCACGAAGGGTGATGCCGTGTATTGTTTTGGTGAGAGATTGTTAAAGCACGAAGGGTGATGCCGTGTATGATTTGTGAGGAAAGATTGTAAAGCATGAAGGGTGATGTTGTGCCGCACGATGTAAGATTCCATGCCGATTATATTGATTATATGGGGAGGACGAGGGTAAAGCACGAAGGGTGATATTGTGCACATTTTCATTACTTGATTGCTTTGGTGAGGACGGGAGTAAAAGCGCGAAGGGTGGTGCCGTGAACTTATTGATTTCTGATTCTTTGTTAATATCTGAGATATGTTGTTTCTTTCAATTGCATGTTGTGTTTCTATTCTAAATTGATAGTTCCCCCGCAGCATGTTACCCCTCCCATACTTGATTGTATATCATTGTTCTTCTTTTCCTTTGTATATAGTTGAATTGCACAGGTTTATTTGGTAGTCTAGTCCTAGACTTGCCACTACTTCGCCGAGGTTAGGCTAGGCACTTAACAGCTCATGGGGTCGGTTGTGTTGATACTACACTCTGTATTGTCTACAGATCTCGGAGCATCAGCTTTTGGACCGTAGATTGGGTGGCTGCCTTCAGTCCACACGGAGATCCGAGGTAGTCCTGTAGGCGTCGGCAGACCTGGCGTCTCACTCTATCCCTTTACTCATGTTTCATTTACGTAGTTCAGAAATAGTGTATCTTTTATCTTTCAGACTTTGTATGTAGTATTCTTAGATCGTCTATGAAACTGTGACACCAGTTCTGGGTGGTCGAGGCTCAAATAGTTGTATTAGATACATATTTCAGACAACTTACTGCATTTCTTCCGCTTATTGTAATTTTTGCTGCCTACACATTACTGCTTTATAATTGTTAAAAAATATAAAATAGAGGTTACATCCCGACTTCCGAGGGTGAAAAATTCGGGTTGTGACAAAAAGGTTGTGAATAATCGAAACTTCAAATATAGGTTAAGTTTTAGTTTAATTTACAGAGGAGACCCTAGTGAGATTTTTATAAATCTCTAAGAGTTAACATTTGAGGACGAATGTTCTAAAGGGGAAAAAGTGTTACATCTCGTACGTTAATATTAGGATGACTCGTAGTAATGCATATGAGTACGAAGGGATTATGTCTATTAGGAGGTAATAAAGGGTTTAAGATATTATTATTATGAGACCATATAAGTTTACAACCTTGATATCGTTAGATATTATGTTAGTGTGGTATTTTCTTTTTTAAGTGAAGTATTTTCGTAAAAACTTTATAAGTATAATTTGGATAGTCAAGGTCACTTTACGTTGGACTCCAATGAAGACGACGATGAGAATGGGATAAAAGAAGAGAGGAATGTTGAAATGCAAAAGGCTATTGTGACAATTCCTGAATCAGAAACTAATGGCTGTCATATACATCCTTGAGGTAATCCATGGTTAGAATTTTTTGTTACTAGGTATAAGGATCTATTCTTTGCAAAGGTAGTTATGAGTTAGACATTGGGGTTGTCTTTGTAAAAAATAGTTGAGAAAAAAAATGTCTTACGCTTTTTCTCTTTGATGATTCTAGGTAAAATTATGAAATTGTGTTACAAATTCTTTAAACTAACTTAAATATATTCTCGTTTGTTGTGCGTTGTGTACGGATGACTTGCTCTCTGACACTAATGATGAATAAAACTTTCTTATTCAATAGGATCTTTACTATAATTCTGGTTCATAGTTCCTTTTCTTTATTTTAAAGATAGAAATTATTTTTTCACAAAAAAAAATAAGTTACTTTTTTTTTACCATTTTAAGAATTAAGTGTACGAGAAATTTTTACTCTTTATATGACATTAGAAAAATTATAAGTTTAGAAAGTATATATATTTTTACATAGACGTTTGAATGAAATAATAGTGTATGAATTTATTTTACATGGTACCACAAGACCGTAATAGTACGATGTATAAAGTATATTAAAAATAAGTAGAATTTTAAGTAATTTGAGATAATTTTTAATTATACGGGTAATTGATTAATTACTGGGTAGCGGGATATTACCTAATTAATTGATGATTGAATAACGGTTAAATACCCAACAAGGGGATTAAGTGGCAGCTATGCGATACCAATTAGATGACTCTTAAACTAAAACTTGCAATATGGCACCTTGAGATGACAAGAAAGCTTGTTTTTGCATTTGTAGGTGAGTAATATTCATTTGCAGAGTATCTATTCTTTGCAAAGGTAGATACGCGTAAGACATTGGGGTTGTATTTGTAAAAATAAGTTGAGAAAAAAAAATGTCTTACGCTTTTTCTGTTTGATGATTCTAGGTAAAATTATGGAATTGTGTTACAAATTCTTTAAACTAACTTAAATATATTCTCGTTTGTTGTGCGTTGTGCACGGATATTACTCTCTGATACTAATGACGAATAAAACTTTCTTATTCAATAGGATCTTTACTATAATTCTGGTTCATAGTTCATTTTCTTTATTTTAAAGATAGAATTTATTTTCTCACAAAAAAAAGAAGTTACTTTTTTTTTTACCATTTTAAGAATTAAGTGTACGATAAATTTTTACTCTTTATATGACATTAGAAAAATTATAAGTTGAGAAAGTATATATATATTTATATGGACATTTTTAATGAAATAATAGTGTATGAATTTATTTTACATGGTACCACATGACCGTAATAGTAGGTGTATAATGTGTATTAAAAATAAGTAGAATTTTAAGTAATTTGAGATAATTTTTAATTGTACGGGTAATTGGTTAATTACCGGGTAGCGTGTCACGACCCGATCCCCGAACCCGGTCGTGATGGCGCCCTTCGTGAAGACAAGGTCAGCCAGACCAAAACGGAACACCTCTTTTAAACAGTTAATCATCATAAACAGTAATAACATATAATATAATGCTCATAAATTGCGGAATTTAACGATAATAATAGCAGGAACCATCCCGACACAGCCCAAACCGGGGTGTCACAAGTCATAAGCAACTACAAAATCTACTATAGATCTACAAAGTATGAAATCCGATACAACAATTTGAAGAAAACATAAATGATAGAGGATAAGAGAGTCAAGGGGCTGCGGACGTCAACAGCTACCTCGTAACTCCAAATCACTGCCTAGTCTGGAAGGAATTAGCGCTCAGGTGCAGACTCTGCTATACCCTTAATCTGCACACATGGTGCAGGGAGTAATGTGAGTACTCCGAGTTAGTGAGTAATAATTACAAATAATGGCTGAAAGTATGAAAACATGTAAAGGCACAAAGCAATTCCATATCAAGCAGTAAAATCACTTAAAGCAGTAAATTAGGGAAGAAATCCAATGATATTCCTTTTTAAAACAAGTAAAGCAGGTAATTTAACAGGTAATTAACAAGTAGAAATCTGCCCCTTGGGCACAGTATAAATCGCTCGGCATAGTATCAGTCCCTCGGGCTCACTCTTAGTACAGTATCAGCCCCTTGGGCTACCTCACAATCACTCAGCATAATGGTCAGCCATTGTTACCTGACCAACTTTCATCAAACAGTGTCATTGTTACCACTGTTTCAAATCACATGGGTACCCGCGCTCACTGTGGGTGTGCAGACTCCGGAGGGGCCCCTTACGGCCCAAGCGCTATATCAAGCCACCTCGTGGCATCATCACTCAACATATCCTCACATCACTCAAGCCACCGCATGGCATAAATAGTATCTCAGGCCCTCGGCCTCATATCACTCAAGCATATCCTCACATATGGCCCTCGGCCTCACTTAGTCCAGAAATCATCATAAGCCCCTTGGGCATTAGTAAAACAGTAGTTCTCAGCCCAAAACATGATGTATAAATATCATTTAAGTTTCAAATCTGAGTAAAAGTGGCTGAGTTTGTAAAACAGTAGATATCAGCAGGACTGAGTTCAAATAATAAGTCAAACAGTAAGGAATCAGTGATAAAAATCCCCGAAGGGTCCAAATAGTTGGCACGAAGACCAATTATGGCAATCAGCCCAAATCATGATGGTAACAAATGAATTTCAGTCAAATATTCGGTAAAATCATCAATCGAGATGGACCAAGTCACAATCCCCAGTAGTGAAGACCCCACGCTCATCATCCAGCGCGTATCTTGCCTCAATATAGCACTACGATGTGAAATTCGGAGTTTCAAACCCTCAGAACATCATTTACAACCATTACTCACCACGAACTGGCTAATTCTCTATCTCACGACGCTTTTTCCCCTTGAATTGGCCTCTACGCACATCGAATCTATCCAAAATCAGAACGAATACGTCACAATATGCTAAGGGAACAAAGCCCAAGTGAAAACATTCGAAAAATATCAAAAATTTCGAAATTAGCAAAACCCGAGCCCCGGGCCCACATCTCGGAATCGGGTAAAATTTACATTTTCAGAATCCTTATACCCTCACGAGTCTAACCATACCAAAATTATCCAATTCCGATACCATTTGGTCCTTCAAATCATCATTTTACATTTTTGAAAGGTTCCACAATTTTCTTCCCAAATTTCATCTCAAATAACGAATTAAATGAGGAATTAAGTGATAGATTCATGTACTCTAACCAAATCTGAGTTAGAATCACTTATCCCAACCAATTTCTTGAAAACCCTTCGAACAATCGCCAAAATTCGAGCTCTCTAGGTCAAAATATCCAATAAAACCCAAAACCTCGTATTTATAGAGTACCCCTCGGATTCCGACACCGCTGACCGCACAAAAATGACCGCGGTCCGCGCAAAAACGACCACGGCCATGCAGGTATTTCTCTGCAGGGACAGGCTTTAGTATTTTGGCCATAACTATTGCTACGGATGTCCAAATTGCTATATCTTTACCTTTCTGGAAACAAGACACGAAGGGATACAACTTTCTTTTTTGAATCACCTCAAAATTCCTTGTGGATCAAAAGATATCAGCTCCCAAAGTAGGACCAGCAACCTGCAGTCTTCACGACCGCAGCCGCAGCCACTTTGACGCGGCCAGCACTAGACCAGCGCGCCCAGCGCGAAAAGGAGCGCGGTCCGCGCCAAAACTGCTGCTCCCTCCATTTTTCTAAGTTCCGGGGTGTCCGTACTCGCTCAAAACTCACCCCGAAACACACCCGAAGCCCCTGGGACCTCAACCAAAAGCACCAACGCATCCTAAACATTATTCAACCTCGTTCCAATCATCAAAACACCTCGACTAACACCAAAATCATCAAATCACGTCGAATTCAAGCCTATGAATCTCAAGAACTTCCAAATTCCATTTTTGATCAAAAACCCAACCAAACCACGTCCGAATGACCTCAAATTTTGCAGACAAGTCCAAAATGACATAACGAAGCTATAAAAACTCTCGGAATTCCATTCCAACCCTCGTATCAAAATCTCACCTATCAACCGGAATTCGCTAAAATACTAACTTCACCAATTCAAGCTAATTCTACACCGTACCTCCAAAATCACTTCCGATCACTCTCCTAAGTCACAAATCACCTCTCGAAGCTAACCGAACCATCGGAACTCACATCCGAATCCTCTAAAACATAAGTCAACATCCGGTTGACTTTTCCAACTTAAGCCTTTTTAAAAGAGACTAAGTGTCTCATTTCTTACCAAATCCTCTACGAACTCAAACTAATCATCTCAATTCCATAAAACACGGATAACGAAGCGTAAAGAAGCTGAAATGAGGGAAATGGAGCGGTAATTCATGAGACGACTGACAGGGTCATCATATCCTCCCCAACATAAACAAACGTTCGTCCTCGAACGAGTCAAGAAACATACCTGAAGCCTCAAACAGATGAGGATATCTGCTCCATATCTCCCGCTCGGTCTCCCAGGTGGCCTCCTCCACGGGCCGACCTCTCCACTGCACCTTCATTGAAGCTATATCCTTTGACCTCAACTTCCGAACCTGGCGACCCAAAATAGCTATTGGCTCCACATCAAAGGTCAAATCGTCATCCAACTGAACCGTGCTGAAGTCCAAAACATGAGACGGATCCCCAATATACTTCCGGAGCATAGAAACATGAAATAGCGGATGCACACTCGACAGGCTGGGTGGTAAAGCAAGCTCATAAGCCACCTCCCCAATCCTCCGAAGCACCTCAAAAGGCCTAATGAACCGAGGACTCAACTTGCCTTTCTTCCCAAATCTCATAACACCCTTCATGGGCGAAACCTTCAGCAGGACCTTCTCACCGACCATGTAGAACACATCTCGAACCTTCCAGTGCGCATAACTCTTCTGACGTGACTGTGCTGTACGAAGCCTCTCCTGAATCACCTTCACCTTCTCTAAGGCATCCTGAACCAAATTTGTCCCCAATAGTCTAGCCTCGCTGAGCTTGAACCAACCAACTAGAGATCTACACTGCCTCCCGTACAAAGCCTCATATGGAGCCATCTGAATACTCGACTAGTCGTTGTTGTTGTAAGCAAACTCTGCAAGTGGTAGAAACTTATCCCATGAACCTCCAAAGTCAACACAAGCACACAACATGTCCTCCAATATTTGAATAGTACGCTCGGACTGTCCGTCCGTCTGAGGATGAAATGTTGTGCTCAACTCTACTTGAGTACCCAACTCTCTCTGCACGGCTATCCAGAACTGCAAAGTAAACTGAGTACCTCTATCTGAGATGATGGAAACAGGAACGCCATGCAACCGAACAATCTCCCGGATATAAATCCCTGCCAACCGCTCTGAAGAATAGGTAGTACACACAGGAATGAAGTGCGCCGACTTGGTCAGCCGATCCATAATCACCCAAATAGCATCGAACTTCTTCAAAGTCCGAGGAAGTCCAACCACAAAGTCCATCGTGATTCAATCCCACTTCCACTCGGGAATAACCATCTACTGAAATAAGCCACCCGGTTTCTGATGCTCATACTTCACCTGCTGATCGTTGAGACACCGAGCTACATATCCCACAATATCTTTCTTCATTTTTCTCCACCAATAGTGCTGCCTCAAATCCTGATACATCTTCACGGCACACGGATGAATGGAATACCGCGAGCTATGGGCCTCCTCCAGAATCAGCTCTCTAAGCCCATCCACATTGGGCACACAGATCCGGCCTTGCATCCTCAACACACCATCATCACCGACGGTCACATCTCTGGCATCATCATGCTGAACTCTGTCCCTAAGGACAAGCAAATGTGGATCATCATACTGGCGCTCTCTAATGCGATCATATAAAGAAGACCGAGAAACCACATAAGCCAACACCCGACTAGGCTCCGAAATATCCAACCTCACGAACCGATTGGCCATGGCCTGAACATCAACCGCAAGAGGTCTCTCCCCCACTGGAATATATGCCAAACTCCCCATACTCACTACCTTTCGGCTCAAAGCATCGGCCACCACATTGACCTTTCCCAGATGGTACAATATAGTGATATCATAATCCTTAAGCAGCTCCAACCATCTCCGCTGCCTCAAATTAAGATCCTTTTGCTTGAACAAATGCTGAAGACTGCGATGATCAGTGAACACCTCACAAGATACGCCATACAAGTAATGCCTCCAAATCTTCAATGCGTGAACTATGGCAGCCAACTCCAAATCATGAACGGGGTAGTTCTTCTCATGGGGCTTCAACTGCCAAGAAGCATAAGCAATAACTCTACCCCCTGCATCAACACACAACCAATCCCAACTCTTGAAGCATCACAATACACAGTATATGAACCTGAAGCTGATGGTAAAACCAGCACTAGAGCTGTGGTCAAGGCTGTCTTGAGCTTCTGAAAGCTCTCCTCACACTCGTCCGACCATACGAATGGAGCATCCTTCTGAGTCAACTTGGTCAAGGGTGATGCAATGGAGGAAAATCCCTGAACAAACCGGCAATAATAGCCTGCTAACCCAAGAAAGCTTCGAATCTCTGTGGCTGAGGACGGTCTGGGCCAACTCTGAACCGCCTCTATCTTCTTCGGATCAACTTGCATACCCTCGCTGGACACCACGTGCCCCAAGAAAGCCACTAAACTGAGCCAAAACTCACACTTGGAGAATTTTGCATAAAGCTTCTCCTCCCTCAGTCTTTGTAACACAAATGCATGAATGCTGCTGGGACATTGGTTAGCCCGAAGGACATAACAAGAAACTCATAATGACCATATCTAGTCCTGAAAGTAGTCTTAAGAATATCTGAATCCCTAATCTTCAACTGGTGATAACCCGAACGGAGATCAATCTTGGAGAACACCCTCGCTCCCTAAAGCTGATCAAATAAATCATCAATGCGAGGTAAAGGATACTTGTTCTTAATTGTTACTTTGTTCAATTGCCTATAATCAATGCACATTCTCATCGTGCCATCCTTCTTCTTCACAAACAAAACCGGTGCACCCCAAGGGGACACACTAGGCCGAATGAACCCCTTATCTAGGAGTTCCTAAATCTGTTCTTTCAATTCCTTCGACTCTGCTGGTGCCATACGATATGGCGAAATAGAAATGGGCTGAGTGACCGACACCAGGTCAATACCAAAATCAATATCCCTGTCCGGTGGCATGCCCGGTAGGCTGCAGGAAAAACATCGGGAAAATCCCTCACAACTGGGATAGAATCAATACTAGGAGTCTCAGCTCCAACATCTCTCACAAATGCTAGATATGAAAGGCAACCCTTCCCAACCATACGCTGGGCCTTCAAGAATGAGATCACTCTACTAGGGATATAATCAGTCACACCACGCCACTCGATCCGCAGTACACCCGGCATAGCCAAAGTGACTGTCTTAGCATGACAGTCTAGAATAGTACAACACGGAGATAGCCAATCCATGCCCAAAATGACATCAAATCCACAATGCTAAATAGCAATAGATCCATTCAGGTCTCCAGACCCCCAATAGTCACCACACATTACTAGTACACACGGTCTACCACAATAGTATCGCCCACTGGGTAGATACATGAACAGGTAAAGCAAGAAACTCATGAGGTGTACCCAAATAACGAGAAAAGTATGATGACACATAAGAAAAGGTGGAACCGGGATCAAATAATATAGAGGCATCTCTGTGGCAGACTAAAACAATACCTGTAATGACAGCATCTGAAGCAATAGCATCTGGCCTACCAGGAAGTGAATAGAAACGGGCCTGACCGCCCCCTGATCGACCTCCCCCTCTAGGGCGACCCCTAGCTGCATGACCTCCACCCCTAGCTGGCTGGGCGGGTGGTGAGGTAACTGGAGTAATAGTCGAGGGCTGACCCCTCTGCTGAGATGAACTAGCCATACGATGAGGACACTGCCTCCACACATGTCCAAACTCTCCACACTCATAACAACACCCAGGTGCTGGAGAGGGGGACTGAAGGGAACCCCTCACACCGGAGTGACCAGCTGATGCACTCTGCATAGAAGAACCCTGAGTTGACGGGGCACGAGATGAACTCTGGGCTGGAAGGGCACTGAGTGATGACTGGCCCTGCTGAGATCTATGATGACCATGACCCGAAGATGCCCCGCGATACTCTGGGCGGACTGGCTGAGCATGCCTGAACGAACGGCCTCTACCATGCTGAAATTGGCCCCTCGAAGAAGCACCCTTATAACTGCCAGATCATCGAGGTTTCCTGGCCTCCCTCTCCTCTCGATCATGACGACGAACCGTCTCAATCTCGTGAGCGATATCGACCACCTCCTCGAACGTAGCACCCAACACCCTCTCTCGGTTTAGAAGAATACGGAGGTGATAGTTAAGGCCATCAACAAATCTCCTGATCCTCTCACGATCTATCGGAACCATCCAAATGGCATGACGAGCCAACTCAGAAAACCTTGACTCATACTGTGACACAGTCATATCCCCCTGTCGTAACCACTCAAACTGTCTACGCAGCTACTCTCTGTGGGACTGCAGCACATACTTCTCCAAGAATAGAGTGGAGAACTGCTGCCAAGTAAGGGGCAGTGATCCAACCGGCCTATGACTCTCAAACGCCTCCCACCATGTGAAGGAAGCCCCAGTAAACTGAAAGGTGGTAAATGCCACACCACTAGTCTCATAAATCCTTGCTATACGGAGCATTCATTGACACTTATCCAGAAAACCCTGGGCATCCTCGCCCTCGGCACCACTGAATGACGGAGGCTAGAGTCTACCAAACCTCTCAAGATGACGCTGCTCATCATCCGGCATAACTGGTACAATAAACTCCTAAGCTGGTGCAGCCGGCTGAACTGGAGGTGCCCCCGGTGTCTATAGTCCCTGCTCTACCTGCTCAGGTGTGAGAGCAGCGGGGGTCTGATTGCCTCCCCCGGCCTGTGAAGTAGACTGTTGTAGTGGATGAAACCGCCTGAGCTAGGCAAGTGCAAACTGATAAGTTCCGTGCCAAGGCCTCCTGAAGACCCGGAACCACGATAGGCATAGCTGGTGCCTGAACTGGTGCTGCTGGAGCATCCATAGCGGGAGCCTGATCCGGAGTAGGAGTAGCCGATGCATCAACTGGTGCTGCCCTTGCTGCCCTTGCTGCTCTGCCCCTGTCACGTCCACGACCACGTCCACGGCCTCTGGTGGCCTCAGTGGGTGGTACTGGTGGTCGTCCACCTCGTCCGGTAGCTCGTGTCCCCATCATCTATGAGAGAATGGAATATTAGAAGTTTAGTACTCGGACCAACAAGTTCACACGACAAGAGTTTCAAGAATATGAAATTTTTCCTAAGGTTCTGTAGCCTCTCGAGGATAAATACAGACGTCTCCGTACCGATCCGCGAGACTCTACTAAACCTGCTCATGACTTGTGAGACCTAAGTAACCTAGGCTCTGATACCAACTTGTCACGACCTGATTCCCGAAATCGGTTGTGATGGCGCCTCTCGTGAAGACAAGGCCAGCCAGACCAAAATGGACCACCTCTTTTAAACAGTTAATCATCATAAATAGTAATAACATATAATATAATGCTCATAAATTGCGGAATTTAACGATAATAACAGCAGGAACCATCCCGACACAGCCCAAACCGGGGTGTCACAAGTCATGAGGTACTACAGAATCTACTATAGGTCTACAAAGTACGGAATCCGATACAACAGTTTGAAGAAAACATAAATGATAGAGGATAAGAGAGTCAAGGGGTTGCGGGCGTCAACAACTACCTCATAACTCCAAATCACTGCCTAGCCTGGAAGGAATCAGCGCTCAGGTGCGGACTCTGCTATACCTGAATCTGCACACATGGTGAAGGGAGTAATGTGAGTACTCCGACTTAGTGAGTAATTATTACAAATAATGGCTGAAAGTATGAAAACACGTAAAGGCACAAAGCAATTCCATATCAAGAAGTAAAATCACTTAAAGCAGTAAATCAGTGAAGAAATCAAATGATATTCCTTTTTAAAACAAGTAAAACAGGTAATTTAACAGGAAATTAACAAGTAGAAATCTGCCCCTCGGGCACAGTATAAATCGCTCGGCATAGTATTAGCCCCTCGGGCTCACTCTCAGTACAGTATCAGCCCCTCGGGCTACCTCACAATCACTCAGCATAATGGTCAGCCATTGTTACCTGACCAAATTGCATCAAACAGTGTCATTGTTACCACTGTTTCAAATCACATGGGTACCCCGCGCTCACTGTGGGTGTGCAGACTCCGGAGGGGCCCCTTACGGCCCAAGCGCTATATCAACCCACCTCGTGACATCATCACTCAACATATCCTCACATCACTCAAGTTACCGCATGACATAAATAGTATCTCAGGCCCTCAGCCTCATATCACTCAGCATATCCTCACATATGGCCCTCGGCCTCACTCAGTCCAGAAATCATCATAAGCCCCTTGGGCATTAGTAAAACAGTAGTTCTCAGCCCAAAACATGATGTATAAATATCATTTAAGTTTCAAATCTGAGTAAAAGTGGCTGAATTTGTAAAACAGTAGATATCAACAGGACCGAGTTCAAATAATATGTCAAGCAGTGAGGAAACAGTGATAAAAATCCCCGAAGGGTCCAAATAGTTGGCACGAAGCCCAAATATGGCAATCAGCCCAAATCATGATGGTAACAAATGAATTTCAGTCAAATATTCGGTAAAATCATCAATTGGGATGGACCAAGTCACAATCCCTAGTAGTGAAGACCCCACTCTCATCATCCAGCGCGTATCTTACCTCAATATAGCACTACGATGTGAAATTCGGGGTTTCAAACCCTCAGAACATCATTTACAACCATTACTCACCTCGAACTGGCTAATTCTCCAGCTCACGACGCCTTTTCCCCTTGAATTGGCCTCAACGAGCGTCGAATTTGTCCAAAACCAGAACGAATACGTCACAATATGCGAAGGGAACAAAGCCCAAGCGAAAATATTCGAAAAATATCAAAAATCTCGAAATTAGCAAAACCTAAGCCCCAGGCCCACGTCTCGGAATCGGGTAAAATTTACATTTTCAGAATGCTCATACCCTCACGAGTCTAACCATACCAATATTATCCAATTCCGATACCACTTGGTCCTTGAAATCATCATTTTACATTATTTAAAGGTTCCACAATTTTCTTCCCAAATTCCATCTCAAATCAAGAATTAAATGAGGAATTCAGTGATAGATTCATGTACTTTAACCAAATCTGAGTTAGAATCACTTACCCTGACCAATTTCTTGAAAAACCTTCGAAAAATCGCCAAAATCCGAGCTCTCTAGGTCAAAATATCAAATAAAACCCAAAACCTCGTATTTATAGAGTACCCCTCGGATTCCAACACCGCTGACCGCACAAAAATGACCGCGGTGCGGGCAAAACCAGCGGGGTCCGCGCAAAAACGACCGCGGCCTCGCAGGTCTTGCTGTGCAGGGACAGGCTTTAGTATTTTGGCCATAACTTTCCCTACAGATGTCCAAATTGCGATATCTTTACCTTTCTGGAAACTAGACATGAAGTGCTACAACTTTTGTTTTTGAATGACCTCAAAATTCCTTCTGTATCAAACGATATGACCTTCCGAAGTAGGACCAGCAACCTGCAGTCTTCACGACCGCGGCCGCGGCCACTTTGACGCGGCCAGCACTAGACCAGCGCGCCCAGCGCGAAAAGGAGCGCGGTCCGTGCCAAAACTGCTGCTCCCTCCATTTTTCTAAGTTCCGGGGTGTCCGTACTCGCTCAAAACTCACCCGAAACACACCCGAGGCCCCCAGAACCTCAACCAAAAGCACCAACGCAACCTAAACATTATTCAACCTCGTTCCAATTATCAAAACACCTCGACTAATACCAAAATCATCAAATCACATCGAATTCAAGCTTATGAATCTTAAGAACTCCCAAATTCCATTTCTGATCAAAAACCCAACCAAATCACGTCCGAATGACCTCAAATTTTGCAGACAAGTCCAAAATGACATAACGAAGCTACAGAAACCCTCGGAATTCCATTCCGACCCTCGGATCAAAATCTCACCTACCAACCGGAATTCGTCAAAATACTAAATTCGCAAATTCAAGGCTTATTCTACACCGTACCTCCACTTCCGATCACTCTCCTAAGTCATAAATCACCTCCCGAAGCTAACCGAACAATCAGAACTCACATCCCAACCCTCTAACACATAAGTCAACATACGGTTGACTTTTCCAACTTAAGCCTTCTTAAAAGAGACTAAGTGTTTCATTTCTTACAAAATCCTCTCCGAACTCGAACTAATCATCTCAATCCCATAAAATACGGATAACGAAGCGTAAAAAAGCTGAAATGGGGGAAATAGAGCGGTAACTCATGAGACGACTGGTCGGGTTATCACATAGCGGGATATTACCTAATTAATTGATGATTGGATAACGGTTAAATACCCAACAAGGAGATTAAGTGGCAGCCATGCAATACCAATTAGATGACTCTTAAACTAAAACTTGCAATATTGTACCTTGAGAGGACAAGAAAGCTTTTTTTTACATTTGTAAGTGAGTAATATTCATTTGCAGAGTATCATTATTTGATTAATTTCCATACTTATATCATTCTTTTACCTCAAGTGCATGTAATCTTTAAGATTCAGGATGAATCTTTAAAAATATATGAGAACATTGCGGATGAATGAAGTGAGTCTTACTAAAGCTACAAATAACATCAGTATGGAAAGTTTATACTCCTTTGTAAGCTACATCGGTACTAGTATTCGTTGAAATAAGGGGAAAAACTCAAATTGGTAATTAAAGGTAGCTAAAGGTTTTAAATTTGACATTATATACACATCACCAAATGATCAGCTGATATACGTTGATGATTTTGCTCACAGTGGCCGAGATGATATGATGGGATGCCCTCAGAGGCTTGATGATGTTATGTACACATGTACCTATGCATGGTGAAAAATTCATACGCATATGCATGACACTATAAGTATTAAATGATATACGGAGTTCTCCAGACTTACAGGTTGAGTCATGTACTCTATGTTTCTTTCATGTCCTTTATATATTGATCTACATGCCTTACCTACTCGGTACGTTATTCGTACTGACGTCCTTTTGTTGTGTATGCTGTATTCATCACTACAGGTTTAAGTAATCAATTTGATGAACCCTCATAGTAGACGAAGTTAGCATTCAGCAAAGGATCGGTAAGGCTCCACCTCATTCGAAGTGCCGCCGAGTCTATCAGCCACCATGTCAGAGTTTTGTTTCAGACTTATGGGTAGGCTGGTACCCTGTCCCATTTGATGTCAAATAATCTCAGAGGCTTTGTAGACAGAGGTTCAGTTTGTACAATATGTCAGAGGCCTTGACGACCCGTATGTATTCACGTCTTAAGAACAATAGTTTATGGATATAGTGTTGCCCACTTACAGTTGTACATTATTAGTTCTGGCCATGTTGGCTCATGATACTTACAAAAGGAATGAGTTCAGCCAACTCGACCTATGTATGTTCTAGTTTTTATCGAATTATTATGTGTAACAGAGTGGTTCGCTCGAACAAAATCGGCACTGGGTGCCAGCCATGCCTCCCCAGGTTTGGGGTGTGACATGCACTATGTCCTTAAACTCCAACAAGTGAGGATCATCAATTTGGCGAGCCTTGATGTGCTCCAATAATGATAGCTATGCTACAATACATGCAAGAACTCGTCCAGGCTTCGAAACATCCAATCTCGCAAACTGGTTGGCATAGTCATGAACATCCATGGCTAGTGCCCTCTCAACTACCGGTAAATATGCAAATCTGACCATACTCCCCGCCTTCCTCCTCAATGCATCAGAAACCATATTGGCCTACCCCAGATTATATAATTTGGTGATATCATAGTTTTTCAGCAACACTAACAATCTTCATTGCCACAAATTAAGGTCCTTCTTCTTGCATAGGTACATGGGATATGGGAAAAGGTTACGACATTATATACACATCACTACCTGATCAGTTGGTTTACGTTGATGATTTTGCTCACAGTGGCCGAGATGATATAATGGGATACCCTCAGAGACTTGATGATGTTATGTACACATGTAGCTATGCATGGCGTGGAATTCATACGCATAGTCATGACACTATAATTATTAAATGATATACGGAGTTCTCCAGACTTACAGGTTGAGTCATGTACTCCATGTTTCTTTCATGTCCTTTATTTATTGATCTACATGCCTTATGTACTCGGTACGTTATTCGTACTGACGTCCTTTTGTTGTGTACGCTGCATTCATGAATACAGGTTTAAGTAATCAATTTGATGAACCCTCATAGTAGATGAGGTTAGCATTCAACGAAGGATCGGTAAGGCTCCACCTCATTTGAAGTGTCGCCGAGTCTATCAGCCACCATGTCAGAGTTTTGTTTCAGACTTATGGGTAGGCCGGTATCCTGTCCCATTTGATGTCAAATAATCTTAGAGGTTTTGTAGACAAAGGTTCAATTTGTACAATATGTCAGGGGCCTTGACGGCCCATATGTATTCACGTCTTAAGAGCAATAGTTTATGGATACAGTGTTGCCCACTTACAGTTGTACATTATGAGTTCTGGCCATGTTGGCTCATGATAGTTACAAAAAGAATGAGTTCAGCCAACTCGACCTATGTATGATCTAGTTTTTATCGAATTATTAGGTTTGCTCGGACCAGATCGGCACCGGGTGCCAGCCATGCCTCCCCAGGTTTGGGGTGTGACATGCACTATGTCCTTAAACTCCAACAAGTGAGGATCATCAAACTGGCAAGCCTTGATACGCTCCAATAATGATGGCCATGCTACAATACAGGCAAGAACTCGGCCAGGCTTCGAAACATCCAATCTCGCAAACTGGTTGGCATAGTCATGAACATCCATGGCTAGTGCCCTCTCAACTACCTGTAAATATGCAAATCTGACAATACTCCCCGCCTTCCTCCTCAATGCATCAGTAACCATATTGGCCTTCCCCAGATGATATAATTTGGTGATATCATAGTTTTTCAGCAACACTAACAATCTCCGTTTCCACAAATTAAGGTCATTCTTCTTGCACAGGTGCTGGAGACTCCGATTGTCTATATAGACCTCTAATAGAATGCCTTATAGATAATGCCTCCATATCTTCAATGCGTGAATATTGGCTGCCAATTCTAAATTATGCACATGGTAATTTTTCTCATGAACCTTCAGTTATCGAGATGAGTAGGTAATCACCCTATTGTACTCCATCAACACTGCACCAAGCCTAATATGCGATGCATAACAATACATAGTATAAAATGCCGAACCTGCAGGCAACACCAACACTGGGGTCGTAGTCAATGCAATCTTGAGCTTTTTAATGCTAACCTCACACTCATCAGACCATCTGAAAGGAGCACCCTTCTAGGTCAATCTAGTCAAAGGTGCAGGAATTGACGAGAAACCCTCCATAAAACGGCAAAAATAACCAGCTAAACTAAAGAAGCTCTGAATCTCTATACCTAAAGATGGTCTAGGTCAACTCTAAATTGCCTCAATCTTCTTTGGATCAACCTTGATCCACTCAGCAGACAGCGCGTGCCCCAAGAACGTGTCTAAATCAAGCCAAAACTCACACTTGGAGAATTTAGCATATAGCTTCTTCTCCCTTAATGTCTGGAGTACAATCCCCAGATTCTGCTCATGATCCTCCTAGTTGCGTGAGCACACTAATATATTATCAGCGAATAGTATGACGAAGGAATCAAGATATGGATGGAAACAACGTTCATCAACTGCATAAAGGCTGTTGGGCATTGGTCAGCCCAAACGACATCACCAGAAACTCGTAGTGACCATAGCGGTTCCTAAATGCCTATTTCGGAATGTCTGAATCCCGGATCTTCAACCGATGGTACAACAACATTAAATTAATATTACAGAACACTCTACCACCCTAAAGCCGATCAAATAAATCATCAATGTGCGGTAGTGGGTACCTTTTTAAACTTGTTCAACTACCTCTAATCAATACACATCCTCATGGTACCATCTTTCTTTCTCACAAACTGAACCTGCACACCCTAAGGTTACACACTAAGCCTGATGAAGCCCTTATCAAGTAGCTCCTACAAATATTCCTTCAACTCCTTCAACTTTATAGGTGCCATGTGGTACAATGAAATAGAGATATGGTTAATGCCCGGTACCGAGTCAATACCAAATTCAATGCCCCTGTCGTGTGGCATACCAGGCACGTCCACTAGAAATAAATATGGGAAGTCTCTCACTATCAAAGCTGACTCAACAATAGGAGTATCAACACTAACATAGCTCACGAAGGTCATGTACGCTAAACACACCTTTTTAACCATCCATTAAACCTTCAAATGTGAAATTTCTCTATTGGGAACATCATCCAAGGAGCCTCTCCACTCCAACCTCGGTAATTCCGGCACCGCCAACGTTACGATCTTAGCATGATAATCAAGGATAACATGACATGTTGACAACAAATCAATTCCTAAAATCATGTCAAAATCAACCATGCTAAGTAGTAAAAGATCAACTCTGGTCTCATAAGCCCTAATAGTCACCACACATGACCGATATCCGCAGTCCACAATAATAGTCACATATTAGAGTAGATAGATGAACAATCATAACTAAGGATTCATAAGGCATATCAAAATAACGAGCAAAGTATGATGACACACATGAATGGAACAAGGATCAAATAATACTGAAGCATCCATGTGGCACACTAAAACAATACACATGAACATAGCATCGGAAGCAACTACCTCTAGTAAGGAAGAAAATTCATAGAAATAAGCCTGACCACTACCTGACTGACCTCCCCTTCTGGGGCGACCTTGACCCAACCGACCTCAACCCTAAGCTGGTTGAGAGGGTGGTGTAGTAACTGGTGCGAGAGTCAAAGCCTGACCTCTCATTTGCACGGGACCTCCAATAAAATATCGACAGAACCTCCTCACATGCCCAATTACTCACAATTGTAACACCCTCAAACTGGAAATGACTGTGGGGCCATAACTGGACCCAAATAACAAGAATAACCACTAGAAAAACTCGGCACTAACGAACCCTAAACTAATGGAGGATGGTACGAACTCTGAACTGGACAAGTACTGGATGAATGGTGGCTAGTTAATACACCACAAGGAACCTTATGAGCCATTTGAGCGGGCCTAAAAGGACGACATCTATTGTGATATGACAGGCCTCTAGATGAGGTACAACTGAAAGCACTTGAACCACGGGGCCTCTTGCCCACCCGCTCCTCATGCTCAAGCGTGCGAACCTACTTCAAGGGCCTAGCAATCTCAACCACCTAGTCAAACCTAGCATATGTCTTGGCCTCTTGAGCCAAACTGTAACCTAGACTGTAGTTTAGGTCATCAATGAACCTCCTTATCCTCTCTCCTTTAGTGGGAACCAACCATTCTACATGATGAGCCAAATCTGCAAATCTCATCTCATACTGAGTCATAGTCATATCTTTCTGGCGCAACTGCTCAAAATCTCTATGCAGCTCCTCTCTACGAGTATGTCGAACAAACTTCTCTAAGAAGAGAACTGAGAACTCATGCCATATAAATGGTATTTACCAGTTGGCATACTTAACTCATAGTCTTGCGCCCATCTTTAAGTTGTCATATCAGGTGAAATTTGGTAAATGCAACTCCATTGGTCGCCAAAATACCCGTAGTATGAAGAATCCGCTAATACCTATTTAGAAAATCTTAAGCATCCTTTGACCCACCCCTTCTAAACTCTAAAGGCTTAAGCCTCCTAAACCGCTCCAACCTCATCTCCTCCTCATAACTCAAAGGTGGGCCAACCTTGGCTCATGCAACAACAACCGGCTCAACTACCCTAGCGTACGGGCGGCAGAAGTTTGGCTCGCTCCCCCAACCAGCGAGGTAGATGGTGCATCAGGAATCAAAGCCCCCTAAGCCAAGCTCATGCAAACAGTCAAAATATAGGCCAAGGCCTCCTCAAGGCCAGGAATAACAATAGGCAATACTGGTGCCTGAGCTGGTCCCACCGGCTCGATAGTATCTGGAATATGCTCCTTAGCTGAAGCAACTGATGGCTCCACTGGGGCGACTCTAACTCTACTGCTAGAACCACCTCGACCTGAACCTCAGCCCCAACCTCTTTCGACTTAAATAGTGGTACTAGTGGCCATCGGCGTGATCCGGTTATACTTGTCCTCACCATCTGTGAGTGAATAGATAAGTCAATTTTTAAACTTCGGAAATAATAAATATGCACAACAAGAATGCAAGAACGTGAAGTTTCCTAACAGTTTGATAGCCTCTCTATGATAAGTACATACGTCTCCATACTGATCCGCATGACTAAACCTACTCATGACATGTGTGACCTAAGCAACCTAGGGCTTTGATACCAACTTCTCATGACCCAACTACTACCGGAGCCGCAACTACACCTAACACTATTTGCTAGGCAATCCAACAGTCACACGATAACAACGAGTTTGAATAAACATAATTTAATAAGCTCAACAGCTGAAATATTCTGAAATAACTAACAAAAACAACAACAATACTACTAAAACCATCCCAAAGATCTGGTGTTAACGAGCACATGAACACTACTGAATATCAAAATACAAGACCAAATTTTCAATACAACTATCTGAATAGTAGAACAATAATAATTGAAGTAAAGAAAAGAGAACTTCAAGGTCTATGGACATAATAGCAGCTACCTCGTAGTCTCTCAAGTACTACTACCAGCACAACTCTACCAATCATCGCATCCAGAAGTACCTAGATCTACACATGAAGTGTAGAGTGTAGTATGAGTACAACCAATCCTATATACTCAACAAGTAACAAACCTAAACTTTGGATGAATGCAATGAGGAGCTTAGAAGAAACAATCAGAGACCAAAATCAATAACAACACATGATATAATGATGATAATAGCAGTAAGTAACTCAAAGTAATTGTCATAATCAGCCCGTTAACATTGTTGGAATTTAGTCATGCTACCAAGTATAACAGTTAAAGCCCAACATGGATAAGAACATTTTATTTACTAGCTAACATGAGGAATAATACAACTCTATGCCTACCTATCAAATATGCATGTCAAGATAACGATTTGATAGTGATATCCTGAAATGCCCACTTCATCACATACACACAATCACTAAGCATTATATGGTTGCCTGGCATCAACGCCCCTCACCAAAGCACGTGTACATATATCACTAAGCCTGTGCTAACTACTGGCATATTAGATTCAGGAGGGGTGGATCCTGCCCAAGCACTAATCAAAAGCCAATAACGCATGTTGCAGCATGCAACCTAATCCAAATAATAATATGTCCAATATGGCTGTTGTGGCATGTAACCCAATCCAAATATCACATTCAACACATCTCTAAGGCTCACTCCGCCCAAACAGTATCATATATAAAAAACAACAACAACATGTGATGTATAATGAATAATGTGCAGAGACTGAGATATAATATGCAAATGCATAATCATGGCTGAGTGATCATATACAAGTCAGATAGCTCAAAGCAGCAGAAATCATCTCATTGGGTCTCAACGAAATAATTACATAGCCTAAACATGATTTCCATCATGAATCACAGCTTAGATAATCCAACAAGTAGGGAAAACACGGATTTTACAAGGTATGATAGCAAAACACGTCCAGTAATAGTCTAAATGTCAGCTCTGAACATGATTACTCAGGTGCACGCGCACGCGCTATTCAACTATCATGTGTGTCACCCCAATAAATCTCATATAACATGTTTTACAAGGATAATTACCCTCAAATCCAAGTTATGATATGTTACTTATCTCAAAAGGCACAAATCAGTACTCTAAAAAGACTTTCTCACAAGAATCGGCTCCCGAACGACTCAAATCTAGTCACAAATAACATAATATCATCGAATAATGCCGTAAGATACAAATTCAAACAATAAAACTTAGATATTTATCAATATCAAAAAGTCAAGCCGAGCTCGCACCTCCGAACCCCGTCATACTACTAATTCTTAACACCCGTTCGATTATGAGTCCAATAATACCAAAATAATCCAATTCCGACCTCAAATCGACCTTCGAATCCTCATATTATACTTTATGAAAGTTTTTTCTAAAATCCCCAATTTCTTCAATTTAAATAATCAATTAAATGCTAAAAACGAAGATGGAATCATCTAATAAAAACATATGCAATATAATCCTCTCCAAAATTGCCCAAAACCGAGCTCTCAAACTCAAAATGTAATATAATAACACAAACAAAGAAGTATTTAAAACATTATTCCAAGGCATACCCTTAGGGATTGCGGCCACATCTTCCCGAATGCGAGGCCAAGAACGCGAATGCAAATGTCAATGCACCCTGAGACTACGCGAACGTGGGCACAGCTTCACGACTGCGAAAGCTTACACCAGATGCCCCAAGCTGGCCTACCTTTTACGCGAATGTGACGACCATAATGTGATTGCAAATGCCACTTCATACCGAACATCGCAAATGCGGTTACAACTTCACAAACTTGAAATACAACCCGCTTGCCTTCTAAAAATACACTACACGATCACGACTGCCCTTCCGCGATCATGAAGAAGAAAACCATACATCAGAAATAGCTATGCCAAAACATGGAGAAATGGTCTGAAACCTATTCGAAACATACCCAAGACCCCATGGACCCTATCTTAACATATCAACATGTCCTAAAATACAATACAAACTTATCCAAAGCCTCAATCACTTTTGTAACGATTTGACCGGTCATTTTGATCTTTAATAATCCATTCAGTTATTTGGGTTGTCACGACCCTAAACCGGACCCGGTCATGATGGCGCCCATCGTGAAATAAGGAGAGCCAGCATAAACCCTCAAAACCAATAAACAGTTATAATAATTCATAATTAAGTCATTAGTAAGTGATAAATCCCAAAATATAGTGAAATAGAATAAATGCGGAAACAAACACAGCCCAACATCGGGGTGTCACCAGACATGAGCATCTAAACATCTTTCTAAGAGTATGAAAAAAGACTACATGGTCTATTACAAAGCTAGTACAAGGAAAGCAAATCTAGGAAGGAAAAGCAATTAACCCTCGCTAGCGTGACCCAAGACTCCTGGATCTGACATAGGGTGCAGATAGTAATATGAGTATGCCAACTCAGAAAGTAATAAAAGTAAAGGCATCTGACCGATAAGAAAACACATAAATCACAGCAAAATGCTACAAAGAGGCAGTATAAAACCAGAACAATGTAATAAAACAGTAAAAACTTGTAGAAACATATTAGTTCAGTGAAAACCTCTTTAAAACATATTTTAGTAGTTTAAACAAGCGAATGAAAAGCCTGGAGAAAAGATAGTCACATAAAAATCAGCCACTCGGACAAAATACCAACAGAATCAGCCCCTCGGGCAATAACATGGAACAACATCAGCCCCTCGGGTTATACAACATCACAAACTAGGTACCCACGCTCACTGGGGGTTGTACAGACTCAGGGAGGGGCCTCTTATGGCCCAAGTGCAATAACAAGCCATCTCGTGGCATAATCAAATAGGCTATCGGCCTCATATCAAGCCACCTTGTGGCATCACAAATCGGGCCCTCGACCTCATAATCATGAATCAGTATAATACTGCTGCGGCACGCAGCCCAATCCCAAAATAACCTCACAACACAGGACCTCGGCCCTACTCAGTCAGAAATCTCTATAAGCCACTCGGGCACAGTAATATATGATGCTCAGCCCAAAATATCGTTTAAGATACCAAAACAGAGTAAACATGGCTGAGTTATGAAAATAGTAGACTATGTCATGACTGAGTACAAATATATAGTCAAAACAGTGAGAAATAATAGTAAAAATCCCCTAAGGGTCCAAAACAGTTGGCACGAGGCCCGAATATGGCATTCAACCCAAGACATGATGATAGCAAATAGTTTTCAACCAAAATGCTATTAAGTAGTCATACGGGACAGACTAAGTCACAATCCCCAATGGTGCACGACCCCACACTCGTCATCTAGCATGTGTGTTAGCTCAAAATAGCACAACGATGTGAAATCTGGGGTTTCATACCCTCAAGACAGCGTTTACAATCATTACTTACCTCTATCAGGTCCAAACTCTAGCCCGCGACGCCTTTGCCTCTCTCCTTGGCCTCAACTCGCATCGAATCTATTCTAAATCAGAATCATAATGTCAAAATATGCTAAGGGAACGAAGCCCGTGCGAAAATAATAGAATTATAACACAAATCCCAAAATTAACCAAACCTGACCCTCGGGACCACGTCTTGGAATTCGACAAATTTTACATAAATAAAACCCTTATTCTGCCACGAGTTCATGCATGTCAAAAGTACCAAAATCGGATACCAAAAGGCCACTCAAATCACCCCTCAAATCTCTCCAATTAACCAAGCCCTAATCCCCAAATTTACCACTGATTTTCCCTTAAATTTCATGCTAACAACGATAAGAATCACCATAATAACGAGCTTAGAAACCATGAACCTTACCTCAATGAATCCCTCTAAAATTCTCCCTTGAAATGGCTCCCAAAAGCTTCACCCCGAATGAAATATTGAGAAAATGACCAAATATCACGAAGGGTGAAATATATACATTCTTACCCAGGGATTCCGCACATGCGATCATATCTCGCTTCTGCGGTCCAAGGCACTGCATGTGCGGTTTTCACTTATGAGCACATTTCCACAATTGCGATGCAATGCCCACACCTATGCTATTGCAGGTGTGCTCCCTTAGCCGCTTCTGCGGATTCCAGTTGATTCCCTCTGGGCCACTTCTGCGGCTTGCTTCCGCATTTGTGGGAGTCGCACCTGCGTCCTCCCATACACAGATGCGGTTATGACAACAACCATAAAACATCAGTTGCCAAACTCAACTCCAAAACCTCCCGTCAACCATCCGAAATCACCCCGAGGCCCCCGGGACCTCAATCCAAAGCACAAACAAGTCACATACCACTATCCTAACTTATACCAAACTTCAAAACACCTCAAACAACATCGAATCAACCAAATCACATTGGATTCTAGCCTAACGTTCCCAAAACCCCTTTTGATCAAAAAGTCTATAAGCCCATATCCAAATGACCTGAAAGTTTGCACACACATCCGAAATGAGACAACGGACGTACTGCAACTCCCGGAATTCCATTATGACCACTATACCAAAATCTCACCTATCAACAAAAAAACGCCAAAATTCCAATTTCGCCAATTAAAGCCTAAACCTACTACGAACCTCCAAAACACATTCCGATCACACTCCTAAGTCCCAAATCATCTCCCAAAGTTATCTAATCTATCAGAATTAACATCCAAGCCGTTTTTTTTACATAAGTCAACATCCGGTTGACTTTTCCAACTTAAGCTTACTCAAAAGAGACTAAGTGTCTCAAACCTTACCAAAACCTTTCCGAACCCGAGCCAACCAACCCGATAACACATAATACCGTTGAACAAGATAATAAGAAGTAGAAAATGGGAAAACGGTGCGGTAACACATGAAACGACAGGGCGGGTCGTTACATCCCCCCTCTTAAACAAATGTTCATCCTCGAACGAGTCAAGAAACATACCTGAAGCATCAACAGGTGAGGATATCTTCTTCGCATCTCCTGCTCGGTCTCCTAAGTAGCCTCCTCCACGGGCTGAATTCTCCATTGCACTTCATTGAAGCTATATCCTTTGACCTCAACTTTTGAACCTGACGATCCAAAATGGCTATTGGCTCCAAATCATAAGTCAAATCATCATCTAACTGAACCGTGCTAAAATCCAAAATATGAGATGGATCCCCAATATACTTCCGGAGCATAGAAACATGAAGTACCGGATGCACACTAGATAAGCTGGGTGGCAAAGCAAGCTCATAAGCCACCTCCCCAATCCTCCGAAGCACCTCAAAAGGACCAATGAACTGATGACTCAATTTACCCTTCTTCCCAAATCTTATAACACCCTTCATGGGTGAAACCTTCAACAGAACCTTCTCACCAACCATGTAGGATAAATCCCGAACCTTCCTGTCAGCATAACTTTTTTGTCTCGACTGCTGTATGTGGTGAATTCGGGGGCCCTATTTCCTTGTCATTAGGTCATCTCGCGGTCACGCTCCTCGAGGCTCGAAACCAAGGTCAAGACCTACCCTCGGGGGTCGTCAAGTACCTGCCCTAGATGGCATTACGTACTAACAACTATAGTATGCGAGAGGGGAATTCCCAAGGCACACGACTAAATCTGACAAAGCTGACCTATCTGAGCCCTGTCTCAAGGTGTCACATCCAGCCGTCCCGTCTCCATGCCTTTATAGTTAATGCATTTTGTACTATAATGGGATTCCTTTCCTATATAAAGGGGATCCCCATCACTTTGTAACTCTCGGTTGTTGCTCCAACCACTCTACATAAGATCAATAACAACTTTCTCTTCTTTCTCTGTAAATACACACGCTCAAGACTACTTCTTTCATTCATTGCCTTCATACTTGTTCTTAATTTATTGCTTGATATTGACCATAATGAGATTTATTTAATCATATCTTAACTGTTATTCCCTTCTCGGTTACCCCGATAGCTCGAGCAAATTTGTGGTGGATTCAAGAGGTAAAGCGATAGTAGAGACTTGAATTGTGTTCGTAGCATCGAGGTAAGTGTTTGGTCTAACCTTAGCTTGAGGGATTAGGAGTCGAGTCCTATTTTCTATGTGGTATTTGTCAAGTACGACGTATAGGCATGGTGACGGGTATCTATACATTGGTGTCAAGCATGCCCGTGAGTCATATATTGTGATTATTATGACTTCATTGTATTATTCATGCTTTGATGAGGATTACTATTGTTGGGAAAAGTTAGTGGAAGTAATTGTGACATTTGAACATTGAGGAACGTTGGCTCAAGTTGGACAATAAAATGTGAAAGTATAAGTGGAAATTCAACCTTTTAGAGCATTGGCTCAAAGTTGTGAATTGAGTTGTGAAGTAAAAGTGAAAAAGAGAAGATAATCATTATTTTATCTCCCTTGCCGGGATATTGTTGCTTTTTATGTTATCTCCCTTGCCGGGATGTTGATGTTTCTTTTGATGTTTGTCCCATGCCGAGACTTGATTGTTGAACTATTGTTCCCTTGCCGGGATTCTTATCGTAATTTTGATTTATTCCCTTGACCAATTGTTTGTGATTGTTGCTTGGGTGAGGAAGACTGTTAAAGCACGAAGGGTGATGCCGTGTATGATTTGTGAGGAAAGATTGTAAAGCACGGAGGGTGATGTCGTGCCGCACGATGTACCATTCTATGCCGATTATATTGATTATATGGTGAGGACGAGAGTAAAAGAATGAAGGGTGATATTGTGCACATTTTCATTATTTGATTGCTTTGGAGAGGACGGGAGTAAAAATGCGAAGGGTGGTGCCGTGCACTTATTGATTTCTGATTCTTTGTTGATATCTGAGATATGTTGTTTCTTTCAATTGCCTGTTGTCTTTCTATTCTAAATTGATAGATCCCTCGCAACATGTTATCCCTCCCATACTTGATTGTATATCATTGTTCTTCTTTTCCTCTGTATATAGTTAAATTGCACAGGTTTATTTGGTAGTCTGGTCCTAGCCTTGTCACTACTTCGCCGAGGTTAGGCTAGGCACTTACCACTACACTCTGTACTGTCTGCAGATCCCGGAGCAGCAGCTTTTGGACCGTAGATTGGGTGGCTGCCTTCAGTCCACGCGGAGATCCTAGGTAGTCCTGTAGGCGTCAGCATACCTAGCGTCTCCCTCTATCCCTTTACTCTTGTTTCATTTACGTAGTTCAGAAACATTGTATCTTTTATCTTTCAGACTTTGTATGTAGTATTCTTAGATCATCTATGAAACTGTGACACCAATTCTGGGTGGTCGAGGCTCAAACTATTGTATTAGATACATATTTCAGACAGCTTACTGCATTTCTTCCGCTAATTGTAATTTCTGCTGTCTACACATTATTTCTTTATAATTGTTAAAAAATATAAAATTTGTAATAAGGTAATTTGTTCAAACAGTCGGCTTGCCTAGGTCGCATTAGTAGGCGCCATCACGACTTCCGAGGGTGAAAAATTCGGGTCGTGACAAAAAGGTTGTGAATAATCGAGACTTCAAATAGAGGTTAAGTTTTAGTTTAATTTACAGAGGAGACCCTAGTGAGAATTTTATAAATCTCTAAGAGTTAACATTTGAGGACGAATGTTCTAAAGAGGGAAAGGTGTTACATCCCGTACGTTAATATTAGGATGACTCGTCGTAATGCACATGAGTTCGAAGGGATTATGTCTATTAGGAGGTTATAGAGGGTTTAAGATATTATTATTATGAGACCCTATAAGTTTAAAACCTTGATATCATTAGATATTATGTTAGTGTGGTATTTTCTTTTAAGTGAAGTATTTTCGTAAAAAAATTATAAGTATAATTTGGATAGTCAAGGTCATTTTACGTTGGACTATAATGAAGACGACGATGAGAATGGGATAAAAGAAGAGAGGAATGTTGAAATGCAAAAGGCTATTGTGACAGTTCCTGAATCAGAAACTAATGGCTATCATATATATCCTTGAGGTAATCCATGGTTAGAATTTTTTGTTACTAGGTATAAGGATCTATTCTTTGCAAAGGTAGTTATGCGTTAGACATTGGGGTTGTCTTTGTAAAAAATAGTTGAGAAAAAAAAAATGCCTTACGCTTTTTCTGTTTGATGATTCTAGGTTATTATGGAATTGTGTTACAAATTCTTTAACTAACTAAAATATATTCTCGTTTGTTGTGCGTTGTATACGGATGACTTGCTCTCTGATACTAATGCTGAATAAAACTTTCTTATTCAATAGAATCTATACTATAATTCTGGTTCATAGTTCATTTTCTTTATTTCAAAGATAGAAATTATTTTCTCACAAAAAAATGTTACTTTTTTTTACCATTTAAAGAATTAAGTGTACGAGAAATTTTTACTCTTTATATGACATTAGAAAATAAGTTGAGAAAGTATATATATTTTTACATGGACGTTTTAATGAAATAATAGTGTATGAATTTATTTTACATGGTACCAGATGACCGTAATAGTACGGTGTATAAAGTGTATTAAAAATAAGTAGAATTTTAAGTAATTTAAGATAATTTTTAATTATACGGGTGATTGATTAATTACCGGGTAGCGGGATATTATCTAATGAATTGATGATTGGATAACGGTTAAATACCCAACAAGGGGATTAAGTGGCAGCCATGCAATACCAATTAGATGACTCTTAAACTAAAACTTGCAATATGGCACCTTGAGATGACAAGAAAGCTTGTTTTTGCATTTGTAGGTGAGTAATATTCATTTGCAGAGTAGCTATTCTTTGCAAAGGTAGTTATGCGTTAGACATTGGGGTTGTCTTTGTAAAAAATAGCTGAGAAAAAAAAAATCTTACGCTTTTTCTGTTTGATGATTTTAGGTTAAATTATGGAATATTGTTACAAATTCTTTAAACTAACTTAAATATATTCTCGTTTGCTGTGAGTTGTGTATGGATGACTTGCTCTCTAATACTAATGACGAATAAAACTTTCTTATTCAATAGGATCTTTACTATAATTCTGGTTCATAGTTCATTTTCTTTATTTTAAAGATAGAAATTATTTTTTCACAAAAAAAAATAAGTTACTTTTTTTTTACCATTTTAAGAATTAAGTGTACGAGAAATTTTTACTCTTTATATGACATTAAAAAAATTATAAGTTGAGAAATTATATATATTTTTACATGGACGTTTTTAATAAAATAATAGTGTATGAATTTATTTTACATGGTACCACATGACCGTAATAGTACGGTGTATAAAGTGTATTAAAAATAAGTACAATTTTAAGTAATTTGAGATAATTTTTAATTATACAGGTAATTGGTTAATTACCGGGTAGCGGGATATTACCTAATTAATTGATGATTGGATAACGGTTAAATACACAACAAGGGGATTAAGGGGCAGCCATGCAATACCAATTAGATGACTCTTAGACTAAAACTTGCAATATGACACCTTGAGAGGACAAGAAAGCTTGTTTTTGTATTTGTAGGTGAGTAATATTCATTTGCAGAGTATCATTATTTGATTAATTTCCATACTTTTATCATTCTTTTACCTCAAGTGCATGTAATCTTTAAGATTCAGGATCAATCTTTAAAAATATATGAGAACATTGCGGATGAATGAAGTGAGTCTTACTAAGGCTACAAATAACATCAGCATGGAAAGATTATACTCTTTTGTAAGCTATATTGGTACTAGTATTTGTCGAAATCAAGGGGAAAAACTCAAATTGGTAATTCAATGTAGCTAAAGGTTTTAAATTTTAATCAATCAGTTAAAGGTGCAAGTGCATTGTGTTGAGAAGGTGCGTTTGAGAGTTAAAGCAGTCAAAAAGGTGTTGGTGTTTTATACTTACTTAAGATCTTGGAGAAGTAACTGTTAGTATTCATGATAGTTAAATATTCTTGGGAGGGATTAGAAAAGAGAGTATGAAAAATAGATTGGAATAAAGTATGCTCTAGCTATTCTTAAATTATATGATGGCAAAACTTGTTTGTAGTCAACAAAATCATGGTAGTGCTAGAAAGAATAGGTTTGCAGTTGTAGCTTAATGATCTTGAATTATAAATGAAGAAGATCAATCTATGATTGTTAAAACATCCAATCTTTACATGCAAAGTTACATGAGTTTTAAATATGGTTGTTTAAGTATAACCAAAGCAGCATATCTAAAGAGGTCATGGAGGCTGCTAATCTTAGATGTAGCCGCTGAATCAAATATAAGGATTTTTTCCTTCTTTGATCTGGCGTTAAGTGTTCTTCGCAAATGACGTGTGATAGAGGGATTGTAAAGAAAATTGGTCCATGTATGTTAAGGCAATCCTTTCCTTTTTTTGGTATAATCTATATGATACAACGAATTGAGCAAGCACACAAGTTTCAGAAATAATTCTATTCTCAAAATTACCAAGGTTGCCTATGTTCATGATTCCTCATATGTCCTACTACCATATTGTCTATTCATGGGTCTCATAACAATCCAAGAGATCATATTGACTTACTTCAATATGCATTGCATTCATTTATACATGTGTATTTACCCATGACTCAGACGACGTTATATACGCATATATATATATATATACATGTAGGTATGTATGTACATGGGATATGGGAAAAGGTTACGACATTATATACACATCACTACCTGATCAGTTGGTTTACGTTGATGATTTTGCTCACAGTGGCCGAGATGATATAATGGGATACCCTCAGAGACTTGATGATGTTATGTACACATGTAGCTATGCATGGCGTGGAATTCATACGCATAGTCATGACACTATAATTATTAAATGATATACGGAGTTCTCCAGACTTACAGGTTGAGTCATGTACTCCATGTTTCTTTCATGTCCTTTATTTATTGATCTACATGCCTTATGTACTCGGTACGTTATTCGTACTGACGTCCTTTTGTTGTGTACGCTGCATTCATGAATACAGGTTTAAGTAATCAATTTGATGAACCCTCATAGTAGATGAGGTTAGCATTCAACGAAGGATCGGTAAGGCTCCACCTCATTTGAAGTGTCGCCGAGTCTATCAGCCACCATGTCAGAGTTTTGTTTCAGACTTATGGGTAGGCCGGTATCCTGTCCCATTTGATGTCAAATAATCTTAGAGGTTTTGTAGACAAAGGTTCAATTTGTACAATATGTCAGGGGCCTTGACGGCCCATATGTATTCACGTCTTAAGAGCAATAGTTTATGGATACAGTGTTGCCCACTTACAGTTGTACATTATGAGTTCTGGCCATGTTGGCTCATGATAGTTACAAAAAGAATGAGTTCAGCCAACTCGACCTATGTATGATCTAGTTTTTATCGAATTATTAGGTTTGCTCGGACCAGATCGGCACCGGGTGCCAGCCATGCCTCCCCAGGTTTGGGGTGTGACATGCACTATGTCCTTAAACTCCAACAAGTGAGGATCATCAAACTGGCAAGCCTTGATACGCTCCAATAATGATGGCCATGCTACAATACAGGCAAGAACTCGGCCAGGCTTCGAAACATCCAATCTCGCAAACTGGTTGGCATAGTCATGAACATCCATGGCTAGTGCCCTCTCAACTACCTGTAAATATGCAAATCTGACAATACTCCCCGCCTTCCTCCTCAATGCATCAGTAACCATATTGGCCTTCCCCAGATGATATAATTTGGTGATATCATAGTTTTTCAGCAACACTAACAATCTCCGTTTCCACAAATTAAGGTCATTCTTCTTGCACAGGTGCTGGAGACTCCGATTGTCTATATAGACCTCTAATAGAATGCCTTATAGATAATGCCTCCATATCTTCAATGTGTGAATAATGGCTGCCAACTCTAAATCATGCACAGGGTAATTCTTCTCATGAACCTTCAATTATCGAGATGAGTAGGTAATCACCCTACTGTACTCCATCAACACTACACCAAGCCCAATATTCGATGCATAACATTACATAGTATAAAATGCCGAGCCTGCAAGCAACACCAACACTGGGGTCGTAGTCAATGCAATCTTAAGCTTTTTAATACTAACCTCACACTCATCAGACCATCTGAAAGGAGCACCCTTCCATGTCAATCTAGTTAAAGGTGCAGCAATTGATGAGAAACCCTCCATAAAACGGCAAAAATAACCAGCCAAACCAAAGAAGCTCCGAATCTCTATACCTAAAGATAGTCAAGGCCAACTCTAAATTGCCTCAATCTTCTTTGGATCAACCTTGATCCACTCAGCGGACAATGCGTGACCCAATAACGTGTCTAAATCAAGCCAAAACTCACACTTGGAGAATTTAGCATATAGCTTCTTCTCCCTTAAAGTCTGGAGTACGATCCCCAGATTCTGCTCATGATCCTCCTAGTTGCGTGAGTACACTAATATATTATCAACGAATAGTATGACGAAGGAATCAAAATATGGATGGAACACAACGTTCATCAACTGCATAAAGGCTGCTGGGCATTGGTCAGGCCAAAAGACATCACCAGAAACTCATAGTGACCATAGCGGTTCCTAAATGTCTACTTCAGAATGTCTGAATCCCGGATTTTCAACCTATGATACAACAACCTCAAATTAATATTACAGAACACTCTACCACCTTGAAGCCGATCAAATAAATCATCAATGTGCGGTAGTGGGTACCTTTTTAACCTTGTTCACCTACCTCTAATCAATACACACCATCATGGTACCATCCTTCTTTCTCACAAACTGAACCTGTACACCCCAAGGTTACACACTAAGCCTGATGAAGCCCTTATAAAGTAGCTCGTACAACTATTCCTTCAACTCTTTCAAATTTATAGGTGCCATGTGGTACGATGAAATAGAGATAGGGTTAATGTCCGGGACCGAGTCAATACCAAATTCAATGCCCCTGTCGTGTGGCATACCAGGCACATACACTAGAAATAAATATGGGAAGTCTCTCACTATCAGAACTGACTCAACAATAGGAGTATCAACACTAACATAGCTCACGTAGGTCACGTACGCCAAACACATCTTTTTAACCATCCATTGAGCCTTCAAATGCGAAATAGCTCTATTGGGAACATCATCCAATGAGCCTCTCCACTCCAACCTCGGTACTTCCGGCACAGCCAACGTTATGATCTTAGCGTGATAATCAAGGATAGCATGACATGTTGACAACAAATCAATTCCTAAAATCATGTAAAAATCAATCATGCTAAGTAGTAAAAGATCAACTCTGGTCTCATAAGCCCCAATAGTCACCACACATGACCGATATCCGCAGTCCACAATAATAGTCACATATTAGAGTAGATACATGAACATGCATAACTAAGGATTCATAAGGCATATCAAAATAACGAGCAAAGTATGATGACACATATGAATGGAACAAGGATCAAATAATACTGAAGCATCCATGTGGCACACTAAAACAATACACATGAACATAGCATCGGAAGCAACTACCTCTAGTAAGGAAGAAAATTCATAGAAACGAGCCTGACCACTACCTGACTGACCTCCCCTTCTAGGGCGACCTTGACCCAACCTACCTCAACCCTAAGCTGGTTGAGAGGGTGGTGTAGTAACTGGTGCGAGAGTCAAAGCCTGACCTCTTTGTTGCACATGACCTCTTATAAAATATTGGCAGAACCTCCTTACATGCCCAATTCCTCACAATTGTAACACCCTCAAACTGAAAATGACTGTGGGGCCATAACTGGACCCAAATAACAAGAATAACCACTAGAAAAACTCGGCACTAACGAACCCTAAACTAATTGAGCATGGTACGAACTCTGAACTGGAAATGCACATAAACATAACTGAACTGGACAAGTGCTGGATGAGTGGTGGCTAGCTAATACACCACAAGGAACCTGATGAGCCTTCTGAGCAGGCCTAAAAGGACAACCTCTATTGTGATATGACAGGCCTCTAGATGAGGTACAACTGAAAGCACTTGAACCACGGGGCCTCTTGCCCACCCGCTCCTCATGCTCAAGCATGCGAACCTACTCCAATGGCCTAGCAATCTCAACCACCTGGTCAAACCTAGCATCTGTCTTGGCCTCTTGAGCCAAACGGTAACATAGACTGTAGTTGAGGTCATCAATGAACCTCCTGATCCTCTCTCCTTTAGTGGGAAACAACCATTCTACATGATGAGCCAAATCTGCAAATCTCATCTCAAACTGAGTCATAGTCATATCTTTCTGGCGCAGCTACTCAAAATCTCTATGTAGCTCCTCTCTACGAGTATGTCGAACAAACTTCTCTAAGAAGAGAAATGAGAACTCATGCCATGTAAATGGTATTTGCCAGTTGGCATACTTAGCTCATAGTCTTGCGCCCATCTTTGAGCTATCCTATCAGGTGAAATTTGGTAAATGCAACTCTATTGGTCGCCAAAAATACCCATAGTACGAAGAATCCGCTAACACCTATTTAGAAAATCTTAAGCATCCTTTGACCCCCCTTCTAAACTCTAAAGGCTTAAGCCTCCTAAACTGCTCCAACCTCATCTCCTCCTCATCACTCAAAGGTGGGCCAACCTTGGCTCATGCAACAGCAACCAGCTCAACTACCCTAGCGTACATGCGACGAATGTTTGGATCGCTCCCCCAACCAGCGAGGTAGATGGTGCATCAGGAATCAAAACCACCTAAGCCAAGCTCATGCAAACAGTCAAAATATAGGCCAAGGTCTCCTCAAGGCCAGGAATAACAATAGGCACTACTGGTGCCTGAGCTGGTCCCACCGACTCGACCACATCCAGTACCTGCTCCTCAGCTAAAGCAACTAGTGGCTCCACTAGGGCGGCTCTTACTGTACTGCTAGAACCACCTCGACCTAAACCTCGGCCCCAACCTCTTGCGACTTTAAATAGTGGTACTAGTAGCCATCGGCGTGAACCGGTTATATGTGTCCTCACCAACTGTGAGTGAATAGACGAGTCAATTTTCAAACATCGGAAATAACAAATACGCACAACAAGAATGCAAGAACGTGAAGTTTCCTAACAGTTTGATAGCCTCTCTATGATAAGTACATACGTCTCCATACTGATCCGCATGACTAAACCTACTCATGACATGTGTGACCTAAGCAACCTAGGGCTTTGATACCAACTTCTCATGACCCAACTACTACCGGAGCCGCAACTACACCTAACACTATTTGCTAGGCAATCCAACAGTCACACGATAACAACGAGTTTGAATAAACATAATTTAATAAGCTCAACAGCTGAAATATTCTGAAATAACTAACAAAAACAACAACAATACTACTAAAACCATCCCAAAGATCTGGTGTTAACGAGCACATGAACACTACTGAATATCAAAATACAAGACCAAATTTTCAGTACAACTATCTAAATAGTAGAACAGTAATAATAGAAGTAAAGAAAAGAGAACTTCAAGGCCTATGGACATAATAGCAGCTACCTCGTAGTCTCTCAAGTACTACTACCAGCACAACTCTACCAATCACTGCATCCAGAAGTACCTAGATCTACACATGAAGTGTAGAGTGTAGTATAAGTACAACCAATCCTATGTACTCAATAAATAGCAAACCTAACCTTTGGCTGAAAGCAGTGACGAGCTTAGAAGAAACAATCAGAGACCAAAATCAATAACAACACATGATATAATGATGACAATAGCAGTAAGTAACTAAAAGTAATTATCATAATCGGCCCGTTAACATTACTGAAATTTAGACATGCTACCAAGTATAACAGTTAAAGCCCAACATGGATAAGAACATTTTATTTACTAGCTAACATGAGGAATAATACAACTCTATGCCTACCTATCAAATATGCATGTCAAGATAACGATTTGATAGTGATATCCTAAAATGCCCACTTCATCACATACACACAATCACTAAGCATTATATGGTTGCCTGGCATCAACGCCCCTAACCAAAGCATGTGCACATATATAACTAAGCATGTGCTAACTGCTGGCATATTAGATTCAGGAGGGGTGGATCCTGCCCAAGCGCTAATCAAAAGCCAATAACTCCTGTTGCAGCATGCAACCTAATCCAAATAATAATATGTCCAATATGGCTGTTGTGGCATGTAACCCAATCCAAATATCACATTCAACACAGCTTTAAGGCTCACTCTGCCCAAACAGTATCATATATAAAAAACAACAACAACATGTGATGTATAATGAATAATGTGCAGAGACTGAGATATAATATGCAAATGCATAATCATGGCTGAGTGATCATATACAAGTCAGATACCTCAAAGCAGCAGAAATCATCTCATTGGGTCTCAACCAAATAATCACATAGCCTAAACATGATTTCTAACATGAATCACAACTTAGATAATCCAACAAGTAGGGAAACACGGATTTTACAAGGTATGATAGCAAAACACGTCCAGTAATAGTCTAAATGTCAGCTCAAAAGATGATTACTCATGTGCACACCCACGCGCCATTCAACTATCATTTGTATCACCCCAATAAATCTCATATAACATGTTTCACAAGGATAATTACCCTCAAATACAAGTTGTGATATGTTACTTACCTCAAAAGGCACAAATCAGTACTCTAAAAAGACCTTCTCACGCGAATCGGCTCCCGAACGACTCAAATCTAGTCACAAATAACTTAATATTATCGAATAATGTCGTAAGATACAAATTCAAACAATAAAACTTCGATATTTATCAATATCAAAAAGTCAAGCCGAGCTCGCACCTCCGAAACCGGTCATACTACTAAATTCTTAACACCCGTTCGATTATGAGTCCAACCATACCAAAATAATCCAATTTCGACCTCAAATCGACCTTCGAATCTCATATTATACTTTAGGAATGTTTTCTATAAAATCCCCAATTTCTTCAATTTAAATCATCAATTAAATGCTAAAAACGAAGATGGAATCATCTAATAATAACATGTGCACTATAATCCTCTCCAAAATTGCCCAAAATCGAGCTCTCTAACTCAAAATGTAATATAATAACAGAAACAAAGAAGTATTTTAAAACATTATTCCTAGGCATACCCTTAGCGATTGCGGCCACATATTCCCGAATGCGAGGCCAAGAACACGAATGCAAATGTAAATGCACCCTGAGACTACGCGAATGTGGGCACAACTTCACGACTGCGAAAGCTTACACCAGATGCCCCAAGCTGGCCTACCTTTTACGCGAATATGACGACCATAATGTTATTGCAAATGCCACTTCATACCAAACCATCGCAAATGCGGTTACAACTTCACAAACTTGAAATACAACCCGCTTGCCTTCTAAAAATACATTACACGATCAGGACTGCCCTTCCGCGATCATGAAGAAGAAAACCATACATCAGAAATAGCTATGACAAAGCTTGGAGAAATGGTCCAAAACCTATTCGAAACATACCCGAGACCCCCTGGACCCTATCTTAACATATCAACATGTCCTAAAGTACAATACAAACTTATCCAAAGCCTCAATCACATCTGTAACGATCTGACCAGTCATTTTGAGCTTGAGCAATCTATTCAGTTATTTGGGGTTGTCACGACCCTAAACCGGACCCGATCATGATGGCGCCCATCGTGAAACAAGGACAGCCGGCACAAACCCTCAAAACCAATAAACAATTATAATAATTCATAATTAAGTCATTAATATGTGATAAATCCCAAAATAGAGTGAAATAGAATAAATGCGGAAACAAATGCAGCCCAACATCGGGGTGTCACCAGACATGAGCATCTAAACATCGGTCTAAGAGTATGACAAAAGACTACATGGTCTATTACAAAGCTAGTACAAGGAAAGCAAAGCTAGGAAGGAGAAACACTCGGCTGCGAATGCCAAGCAGCTACCTAGTGAACTCCGAATAGCCTGATGGAAGCAATCAACCCTCGCTAGCGTGACCCAAGACTCCTGCATCTGACACAGGGTGCATATAGTAATGTGAGTATGCCAACTCGGAAAGTAATAAAATTAAAGGCATCTGACCGATAAGAAAACACGTAAATCACAGCAAAATGCTACAAAAAGGCAGTATAAAACCAGAAATATGTAATAAAATAGTAATAACTTGTAGAAACATATTATTTCAGTGAAAACCTCTTTAAAACATCTTTTAGTAGTTTAAACAAGCGAATGAAAAGCATGGAGAAAAGATAGTCACATAAAAATCAGCCACTCAGGCAAAATACCAACAGAATCAGCCCCTCGGGCAATAACATGGAACAACATCAGCCCCTCGGGTTATACAACATCACAAACTAGGTACCCACGCTCACTGGGGGTTGTACAGACTCAGGGAGGGGCCTCTTATGGCCCAAGTGCAATAACAAGCCATCTCGTGGCATAATCAAATAGGCTATCGGCCTCATATCAGGCCACCTTGTGGCATCACAAATCGGGCCCTCGACCTCATAATCATGAATCAGTATAATACTACTGCGACACGCAGCCCAATCCCATAATAACCTCACAACATAGGCCCTCGGCCCTACTCAGTCAGAAATCTCTATAAGCCACTCGGGCACAGTAAAATATGATGCTCAGCCCAAAATATCGTTTAAGATGCCAAAACAGAGTAAACATGGATGAGTTATGAAAATAGTAGACTATGTCATGACTGAGTACAAATATAAAGTCAAAACAGTGAGAAATAATAGTAAAAATCCCCTAAGGGTCCAAAACAGTTGGCACGATGCCCGAATATGGCATTCAACCCAAGACATGATGATAGCAAATAGTTTTCAATCAAAACGCAGTTAAGTTGTCATACGGGACGGACTAAGTCACAATCCCCAATGGTGCACGACCCCACACTCGTCATCTAGCATGTGTGTTAGCTCAAAATAGCACAACGATGTGAAATCTGGGATTTCATACCCTCAGGACAACATTTACAGTCATTACTTACCTCTATCCGATCCAAACTCTAGACCGCGACGCCTTTTCCTCTCGCCTTGGCCTCAACTCGCATCGAATCTATCCAAAATCAGAATCATAACATCAAAATATGTTAAGGAAACGAATCCCGTGCGAAAATAATAGAATTACAACACAAATCCCAAAATTAACCAAACCTGACCCTCGGGCCCACGTCTTGGAATTCGACAAATTTTACATAAATAAAACCCTTATTCTGCCACGCGTTCATGCATGTCAAAAGTACCAAAATCGAACACCAAATGGTCACTCAAATTACCCCTCAAAGCTCTCCAATTAACCAAGCCCTAATCCCCAAATTTACCACTAATTGTCCCTTAAATTTTATGCTAACAACGATAAGAATCACCATAATAATGAGCTTAGAAATCAAGGACCTTACCTTAATGAATCCCTCTAAAAATCTCTGTTGAAATGGCTCCCAAAAGCTTCACCCCGAATGAAATATTGAGAAAATGGCCAAAAATCGCGAAGGGTGAAATATATACCTTTTAACCCAGGGATTCCGCACCTGCAGTCATATCTCGCTTCTGCGGTCCAAGGCACCGCATGTGTGGTTTTCACTTATAAGCCCATTTCCACATCTGCGATGCAATGCCCACACCTGCGCTATCGCAGGTGCGCTACCTTAGCCGCTTCTACAGATTCCAGTTGATTCCCTCTTGGCCACTTCTGTGGCTTGCTTCCGCATTTGCGGAAGTCACAACTGCGTCCTCCCATACACAGATGCGGTTACGACAACAACCATAAAACTTCAGCTGCCAAACTCAACTCCAAAACCCCCCGTCAACCATCTGAAATCACCCCGAGGCCCCCTGACCTCAACCCAAAGCACAAACAAGTCACATACCACTATCCTAACTTATACCAAACTTCAAAACACCTCAAACAACATCGAATCAACAAAATCACATTGGATTCCAGCCTAAGGTTCCAAAAACCCCTTTTGATCAAAACATCTATCAGCCCACATCCAAATGACCTTAAATTTTGCACACACATCTGAAATGACACAACGGACATACTGCAACTCCCGAAATTCCATTTTGACACCTATACCAAAATCTCACCTATCAACCAAAAAACGCCAAAATTCCAATTTCGCCAATTAAAGCCTAAACCTACTACGGACCTCCAAAACACATTCCGATCACAGTCCTAAGTCCCAAATCATCTCCCGAAGTTATCCAATCTATCAGAATTCACATCCAGACCATTTGTTTTTCATAAGTCAACATCCGGTTGAATTTTCCAACCTTATAACACATAATATCGTTGAACAAGATAATAAGAATCAGAAATTGGGAAAACGGAGCGGTAACATATGAAACGATTGAGCGGGTCGTTACATCCTCCCCTCTTAAACAAATGTTCATCCTCGAATGGGTCAAGAAACATACCTGAAGCATCAAACATGTGAGGATATCTGCTTTGCATCTCCTGCTCGGTCTCCCAAGTAGCCTCCTCCACGGGCTGAACTCTCCACTGCACTTTCACTGAAGCTATATCCTTTGACCTCAACTTTTGAACCTGACGATCCAAACAAGTTGTGGAACAAGAGTTGGCAAAGGTCATCACAAGTTACATTCATAAATTTGCTGAAATTTAGGTCAAATGTATCTGTGAATTTCTCCAAATATACTTGGAATCATGGGGTTTTCTACCTACCACATTGAATATCTACGAGTCTAGTTTCTAACGCATTAAACCGTTTGTTAATACGACATCGGAGTAGAGAGATATTCATGTTTTCGCGAGACCGCGCAAGCATCTCCCAATGGGACCCACTTAGGCGGTGGTTGACCTACTTCAATTTATAAACGATTTGAACGCCTATTTTTGCTCATTTTTCAACTACACTTCGTCTCCAAACTTCTCCTAACCCTCCTAAACATATACCACAAGGGTTTGAAGTGATTCCAAAGTGATTACACCATATTTCAACATCAAAACTTAGTTCTAGTGAAGAACAACACCTCTCTGAGGTTGTGTTGTCATTAAGGATTGTTGTGGGCTGTATTTGGATGAAATTCCAAGTTGTTGTTGCTGTCTAAGGTGAGTATAACAGCCTACTAATTGTGCTTAATCTTTCTTGTATGTTGGTTAAGTTGTTAGGATGATAAACTACAAGATAATACTTGGGTTAGCTTAAGTCACTTCTATGGTGTTGTATTGCTATTGAGGGTTGTTGTAAACTGAATATAACTTGGATTTTGACTTGAAGTTGCAGTAGGAGGTATTTATATTGTGTTCTTACTTGTGCCTAAGGTTATATTGATGTTCATTAAGTTAAATGGATGGGCTAGACATGAACTAGTGAATAAAGTTGCTAATTGAGGATAGTTGAAGTTGTGGATTATTTTCGTTGTTATAAATATATGGTATAAGGCTGGAATCATTGATTACTTACTTCATTATCATGTTAATGATACTTTTATGTTGAAGTAAGAAGTCTATAAGGATTGATAAGAGGTATACGGATTCCAATCGGAGCTTGTCGCTCGTTGTAAGGTTACAAGGGAGATGCTGCCAAAATTTACGTAAACGAGCTACTAGCTTATGTTATAGACTTAGCCTTTGCTCAGCACTCATTTTGAATCTCCTTATACTATGATAGATTGAGTTGACTTGTTTGAAGAGTTGCTTGGAAGTGATTAGGGAATCAGCAGGTTTAAGGTATGTTAAGGCACTTTTTTCTTTCTTTTGGCATGTTCTAAAGTGAAATGAAAACGCTATTTCATAACGGATCTACTCCTAGAAACTAAGGTTGTCCATGTTGTTCTTTCCTTATAAAATTATTCTAAGCAAGTGTGTATGATCCTTGAATCCTACTAAGGTTCATATTGAGGGTATGGATGTCCATAGTGCTCTTAAGTCACTCCAAAAGGTTTAGAAGGTGATTCCATGAGTCTAGCATGCATTATATATAGTATCTATTTTACTCTACCGAGCCGCTCTATAGTCAGCCGGGTACGACACCTATTGTGCAACCACTGATCATTTGGGTTTACCGAGCTCCACGTGGCCGGGTACGATTCTACCGAACCTTATGATGGTCGGGTACGCTTTTACCGAGCCCTCTTTGAGGCCAGATATGATATGATGATGATGATGCCTACAGAGGCGAATGTTTTAAAAAGTTTATGTATATATATGCATTATGCATTTCATATCAGTAACCCCCAGAGGCACTCAGATGTTACAGGTTGTATCTCCTCTATCTCTCTCTTTACATTACTGTTCTTGTTTAAGCTTTCCTGCCTAACATACTCGGTACTTTATTCGTACTGACGTCCCTTTTGCCTGGGGACGCTGCATTTCATGCCCGCAGGTCTCGATTGATAGGTTGACAGTCCTCCTAGTAGGCTATCAGCTCAGCGAAGGTGTTGGTGCACTCCACTTGCTTCGGAGTTGCCTATTTGGTCAGTATGCTTTGGATATGTATCGATTGGTATGGCGGGGCCCTGTCCCAACCTTTATGATTTTATATACTCTTAGAGGCATGTAGATAGATGTCAGGTGTATGGATAATTGTATGGCCTTGTCGGCCTATGTTTCGAGTTTACTAATGGTCATGTCGGCCTTATAGGCCCGTATGTCACATATATTAGTTTGTATATCATGTTGGGTCTTCATATGTTGAGTATTCCCTTATGTTTTATTCTTGTTATCTCATGACGGGTTTTTTGGCTCATTTACTCATGATAACATGATAAGAAAGATATGTTACGTTGGTACTCGGTTGAGTAAGGCACCAGGTTCCTGTCGCGGCCCTTCGGTTTGGGTTGTGACACAAATCACCCCTCAAAGCTCTCCAATTAACCAAGCCCTAATCGCCAAATTTACCACTGATTTTACCTTAAATTTCATGCTAACAACGATAAGAATCACCATAATAACGAGCTTAGAAACCAAGGACCTTACCTTAAAGAATCCCTCTAAAAATCTCCCTTGAAATGGCTCCCAAAAGCTTCACCCCGAATGAAATATTGAGAAAATGGCCAAAAATCGCGAAGGTTCAAATATAAACCTTCTGACCCAGGGATTCCACACCTGCGGTCATATCTTGCTTCTGCGGTCCAAGGCACCGCATGTGCACTTTTCACTTATGAGCCCATTTCCACATATGCGATGCAATGCCCACACCTGCGCTATCGCAGGTGCGCTCCCTTAGCCGCTTCTGCGGATTCCAGTTGATTCCCTCTTGGCCACTTCTGCGGCTTACTTCCGCATCTGTGGGAGTCACACCTGCGTCCTCCCATACACAGATGCAGTTATGACAACAACCATAAAACTTCAACTACCAAACTCAACTCCAAAACCTCCCGTCAACCATCCGAAATCACCCCGAGGCCCCAGAGACCTCAACCAAAAGCACAAACAAGTCACATACCACTATCCTAACTTATACGAAACTTCAAAACACCTCAAACAACATCGAATCAACCAAATCACATTGAATTCAAGCCTAAGGTTCCAAAAAACCCTTTTGATCAAAAAGTTTATCAGCCCACATTCAAATGACCTGAAATTTTGCACACACATCCGAAATGACACAACGGACCTACTGCAACTCCCATAATTCTATTCTGACACCTATACAAAAATCTCACCTATCAACCAAAAAACGCCAAAATTCCAATTTCGCTAATTATAGCCTAAACCTACTCCGGACCTCCAAAACACGTTCCGATCACACTCCTAAGTTCCAAATCATCTCCCGAAGTAATCCGAGCTATCAGAATTCACATCCAGGCCCTTTTTTTAACATAAGTCAACATCCGGTTGACTTTTCCAACTTATGCTTACTCAAAAGAGACTAAGTGTCTCAAACCTTACCAATACCTTTTCGAACCCGAGCCAACCAACCCGATAACACATAATACCGCTGAACAAGACAATAGGAAGCAGAAATTGGGAAAACAGAGCGGTAACACATGAAATGACTAGGCGGGTCGTTACATCCTCCTCCTCTTAAACAAATGTTCATCATCGAACGGGTCAAGAAACATACCTGAAGCATCTAACAGGTGAGGATATTTGCTTCGCATCTCCTGCTCGGTCTCCCAAGTATCCTCCTCCACAGGCCGAACTCTCCACTACACTTTCACTGAAGCTATATCCTTTGACCTCAACTTTTGAACCTAACGATCCAAAATGGCTACTGGCTCCAAATCATAAGTCAAATCATCATCTAACTGAACCGTGCTGAAATCCAAAATATGAGATGGATCCCCAATATACTTCCGGAGCATAGAAACATGGAGTACCGGATGCACACTCGATAAGCTGGGTGGAAAAGCAAGCTCATAAGCCACCTCCCCAATCCTTCGAAGCACCTCAAAAGGACCAATGAACTGAGGACTCAATTTACCCTTCTTCCCAAATCTCATAACACCCTTCATGGGTGAAACCTTCAACAGAACCTTCTCACCAACCATGTAGGACACATCCTGAACCTTCCTGTCAGCATAACTTTTTTGTCACGACTGTTGTATGTGGTGAATTCGGGGGCCCTATTTCCTTGTCATTAGGTCGTCTTGCGGTCATGCTCCTCAAGGCTCGAAACCAAGGCCGAGACCTACCCTCGGGGGTCGTCAGGTACCTGCCCAGATGGCATTACGTACTAACAACTATAGTATGCGAGAGGGGAATTCCCAAGGCACACGGCTAAATCTGACAAAGCTGACCTATCCGGGGCCTGTCTCAAGGTGTCACATCCAGCCGTCCCATCTCCATGCCTTTATAGTTAATGAATTTTGTACTATAATGGGATTCCTTTCCTATATAAAGGGGATCCCCATCACCTTGTAGCTCTCTGTTGTTGCTCCAACTACTCTACATAAGATCAATAACAACTTTCTCTTCTTTCTCTCTAAATACACACGCTCAAGACTACTTCTTTCATTCATTGCCTTCATACTTGTTCTTCATTTATTGCTTGATATTGACCATAAAGAGCCTTCTTTAATCATATCTTAACTGTTATTCCCTTCCTGGGTACCCCCGATAGCTCGAGCTCGAGCCCAGGCATCAACCGCGAGGCCTTTCATTGATCAGTCCGTGGCCCGGGTAGCAATCCCCTCGGTTTGATTACTTCCCCATTTTAGCTTGTATTTCGTTGATTAATCTTCACATACCTAGCATCCACTGCTCTAACAACTAGCATAAAAATAGTTCACGTATTTTTAGAGTCCCATTTACAAATTTAATTGTTATTACCATTTTCATGATAAACAGTTTAGCACCCACCGTGTGGCTAAAATAATAGTTATTATTTTCTTGCTGGTTTCGTTACATAACGCAAGTTATCTTTCATGTTTTTTCTTGTCCAAGATCTTCGATTTCAGGACAGATCACCTAGATCGATGAGAAAAATGGGGAACCAGAACCTTGAAAACAATAGGGAGAAGGACACGACTGCTCTAGATGTCGGTACACCACTGAACTTAACCCGAGCGGAAGGGAAGGTTCTCCGACATGATGTCCACATGATTATTGGGGGAGCCGACGTTCCCCAAGGACCCATGTTCAAACGAATGTGAACGTCCACTACAGAAGAAGGACGGACCCAAAACTGCATGCCCGAACACCCTCATATTTAGTGAGGATGACCTCGAGGCCATGATAGAACCGCACAACGATGCGCTGGTGATCTCTTTTCTTTTAATCAATACAAGGATAAAGCGCGTGCTCGTAGATCTAGGCAACTCAGCCAACATAATTAGATCAGAGGTAGTAAAACAGCTGGGGCTGCTCAATCGAGTGGTTCCGGTCCCTTGAATTCTCCATGGCTTCAATATGACCGGTGAAGTAACGAAAGGAGAGATCACCCTCCTGATTGACACGTCCAGCGCGATTCAGAAAATCGAGTCCCAGGTCATCGACGGAGACATGAAGTACAATGCATTACTCGGCAGGCCTGGGATACACAGTATGAGGGAAGTACCCTCAACCTTGCATCAAGTGATAAGGTTTCCCATGGGGGATAGCATCACAACCATACACGGAGAGCAGAGGGCAGCGAAAGAAATGTTCATGGTCCACCATGAGGTGCCGATCCCCACATGCCCAATATCGAACAAGGATAGAAATACACAAGCCCCTGAGGACGACAAGGAAGATTTCTTCACCCCCCAAACCTTCGTCACCCCCGAAAAATCGGATGCGACTAAATTGATAGTCGAAGAGCTGGAACAGACCATTTTAATAGAGCACCTACCAGACCGTAAGGTATACCTAGGAACGGTGTTGGCCCCCGAACTCAGGACAGGGTTTATTTATTTATTTAGTAATAATATCGACTGTTTCGCATGGTCTCACCTATATATGACAGGAATCCCACCGGAAATAACCTCTCATAGGCTGAGCGTTGATCCAGAATTCAAACCCGTGAAGCAAAAGAGAAGACCGTAGTTCAAGGTAAAACGTGCCTTCATCAAAGAAGAGGTAGCAAAACTTCTTAAAATCGGATCCATTAGAGAGGTAAAGTACCCCGAATGGCTGGCCAACGTAGTAGTAGTGCCCAAAAAAGGGAACAAGCTAAGAATGTGCATAGATTATAAAGACTTAAATAGGGCGTTCCCCAAAGATTCCTTCCCATTGCCTAATATTGATCGTGTGATTGATGCTACGGTCGGCCACGAGACCCTCACTTTTCTCTATGCCTACTCGAGGTATAATCAAATATAGATGAACCCCGAGGACAAGGAAAAGGCCTCGTTCATCACAAAGTATGGTATATATTGCTATAATGTAATGCCTTTCGGGCTACAAAATGCATGGGCAACATGCCAGCGCCTAGCTAATAAAATGCTCGAGCATCAAGTAGGTAAATCAATGAAGGTATATATTGATGATATGTTAGTCAAGTCCCTGCGCACAAAGGACAATTTGATCAATTTGCAGGAAACCTTTTACATCCTCAAAAGCTATAACATGAAGCTCTACCCCGAGAAGTGTGCCTTAAGAGTGGGTTCGGGCGAATTACTGAGCTACATGGTTTCAAACAGGTGGATTGAGATCAATTCCGATAAGATAAAGCCCATCAAAGAAATCATAGTGGTGAACAATGTAAAAGCGGTCCAACGGCTAACAAGGCGGATAGTGGCCCTAGGCAAATTCATATCAAGGTCAACAAACAAAAGTCACTATTTCTTCTCTCTACTTAAAAGAAAGAGCAACTTCAAATGGACTCCAGAATGCCAACACGCCCTAGAAGAGCTGAAACGATACCTGACTAGCCCACCTTTGTTGCACACGCCCAAGGAGGATGAAACGATATACCTATACCTGGCCGTGTTTGAAATAGCAGTAAGTGGCGTACTTGTTTGAGAGGAGCAATGTACACAATTTCTTATTTATTACGTAAGCCGAACCTTGGCGGACGCCAAAACCCGGTATCCCTATCTAGAAAAATTAGCTCTCGCACTGATAAGCACCTCGCATAAGCTGAAGCCTTCTTTTTTCAGTGTCACCATATTTGCGTTCTATCAACGTACCCCTTCTGAAGCATACTACATAAGCCCGAGTATCAGGTCGATTGGCCAAATAGGCCATTGAAATCGGAGGGTACGATATCGAGTATCAACCTCGAACGGCCATAAAGTCCCAAAACCTGGCAGACTTCGTGGCCGATTTCTCGCCATCCCTCGTACTCAAGGTAGAGAAGGAACTTTTATTGAAATCAGACACGTCCTCTAGAGTATGGACCCTGTTCATAGATGGTTGCACAAACATCAGAGGATCCAAGCTCGGTATAGTTCTAAAGCCACCCATTGGCGAAATAATCAAACAATCTATAAAAACCGCAAAATTGACTAACAATGAAGCTGAGTACAATGCTATGATTGCAGGTTTAGAATTGGCCAAAAGATTAGGGGTCGATACTGTCAAGGCAAAATGTGATTTGCTCCTCATAGTAATCTAACAGAACGGGAGCTATAAAGCTCGAGAGGACAGGACGCAGAGGTACTTGGACAAAATCCAAATCGCGTTACATCGCTTCAAAGAATGGACCTTAGTCCATGTACCCCGAGAGCAGAATAGTTAGGCCAATGCCCTCACGAATCTAGGATATTCTGCTGAAGAAGAAGACCTATTCCCTGGAGCTGTTGTCCAATTGTTTGAATTTGTGGTCGAGAAAGGTCAGGCGGAGATTAACTCCACCAGTATAACATAAGATTGAAGAAATAAATATATTGTTTATCCAAAAGACGGGAAGATGCCCGCATATCGAAAAGAATCGAGGGCCCTGCGAACCAAAGCAACCCGATTCTCGCTCGACGAAAATGGGACTCTGTATAGAAGAACTTTCGATGGCCCACTGGCAGTATGATTGGGACCAGGCGACATAGATTATGTACTCCGAGAGATCCAAGAGGGCACCTGTGGAAATTATTCTGGCACCGATTCCATGGTCTGAAAGGTGATCAGAGCCGGCTACTATTGGTACAGCATGGAAAAAGACACCAGAGAATTCGTCCAAAAATGCGACAAGTTCAAGAGATTTTCTCCCATGATCCATCAACCCGGCGAGAAACTGCATTCTGTTTTATCACCATGGCCATTCATGAAATGGGGAATGGACATCGTCGGCCCTTTGCCAACGGCACCAGGTAAGGCTAGATTCATTCTATTTATGACTGACTACCTTTCTAAATAGGTGGAAGAACATGCCTTCGAGAAAATAAGAGGGAAGGAAGTCATCAAATTCATATGGGATCACATCATATGCCGGTTTGGAATCCTATCCGAAATAACATGCGATAACGGGAGGCAGTTTATTGGGAGCAAGGTAACACATTCCTTGCAGATAACAAAATTAAGAGAATCCTATCAACACTTTACCATCCATGTGCAAATGGCCAGCCCGAATCCACGAATAAAACCATCATTCCAAACATAAAAAAGAGACTAGAGAGCGCCAAGGGAAAATTGAGAGAAACGCTGCCCGAGGTGCTATGGGCATATCGAACAACTTCAAAATCAAGCATTGGGGAAACACCCTTCTCTCTAGTGTACGACGCTAAGGCATTGATACCTATGGAAGTCAGGGAACCGAGCGCCAGATTTTAGTAGAATAATGAGGGCTCGAACAATTAGGCCATGACAACAGCCCTCGAGCTACTCAATGAAAGGCGAGAAGCCTCGCTGATTCGGATGGCTACCCAGAAGCAAAAAATCGAAAGATACTATAACAGAAGAACAAATCTCCGATATTTTGGGATCGGGGACTTAATCCTAAGGAAGGTTACTCTCAACACCCGAAACCCTAATAAAGGAAAGCTGGGCCAAAATTGGGAAGGATCGTACCGTGTCCCCGGGTTAGTTGGCAAGGGATCCTATAAGCTTGGCACCATTGAAGGCGAACAACTTTCGAGCAACTAAAATGTATCGATGCTTAAACGGTATTACTGCTAAGGCACCAGATAGGAAAATCCCGCAACAATCCTCGAGCAAATGTTGAACTCTTTTCCTTCAACCGAGTTTTTTTATCCCGAAATGGGTTTTTACCTGCCGGGTTTTCTTCACAATCAACCCTTTATCAGGATACGACAAACGGGGTTCCAATATAAAATGATTTATCGGGCCAAACAGTCAAATGAACCGTGTCCGTATAAGTCGGTCTTACGACAACACAACGACATGTATTTACACCATGCAATCAAAGAATATCTTTCGCCAAAAGCATCTCGTACTCCAAAGAAAATTCAGCATGCTCACGGCAAGGATCCCTCCATCGAGTACTTCCTGAAATACTCGGAGACCTAGCATCAACAATTTGGCACCCACATGACCTCAGGGTCAGAACTCCATGTTCATAAGGCCCCAACAAGGCAATTCCGAGCTCACGATTAACGGCCTTCGAGCCTAAGCAAACTCGATGACTCGGAACTATCGTCAATCGCCATTCACTAAAAAACCCAAGGCCGTAAGACCTCGAGCGGGCAAACTCTGTCTAGCTAGATCTATTTTACATAACAACAAAAGACTGTAAGACATCAACAGGCATCAAAAAAACTGTAAGACCTCAACAGGCATGAAAAAACTGTAAGACCTCATCAGGCATGAAATTTTTGTAAGACCTTACTATAGGCAGTTTAGGCTATGTGTCGCATTTGTAAGATTCCCTAAAGGGCATACCCTCTATGTAGACCCCTAAACTATCACACTCAGGATCAAAAATGGCTCCGACCAAACACATATGAGTCGGTCAAAACTACTGTACCAGCAAAATTAACGTGACTCGGGGATGCCCGACAGTGGCTAACAAAATCATAGGCCATTACTTTGAATCTACTTCGAAATGAACCGATTAATACAGGCGACCCTCGATAAGCAAATGAGCTTCGACCATGTTAGCTCCAAATCACAATGTCTTTGAGCTACTCAGCCTACGAGCTAAACCTTCTGAGGTGCCCAAACATCGCTACTTACGACTTGAAATCGAGGTTCTTCCCGAATTGACGACGGGCCAGGAAAAATCAATTCAAAAAGTCCTTAACGAGAGGAAAACAAAGCCTACACATGCCTAAGGACAAAAGAATAAGAGCCATTGTCTCCATCCAAACGAACCACAGGGCCATACACTAAACGGTCGCAACGACCAATAGCATAAGAGCCACTATCGCCAGCTTAAAAATGTTAAAGCTTGAGGGTCAAAGTGAGCTCGAGTCGTAACCCGATTTAGAGACCGGATTCGAAACAGTTAACTATGCATGCCTAAGGGAAAGAGCGTAAGAGCCCTCGCTGCCAGCTTCACCAGCCTCAGGGACACATACATAAAATGTCGCTTCGACCCAGGGCATAAGAGCCACTGTCGCCAGCCCATGAAAATGTAAAACTTGAGGGTCAAGTAAGCTCATGTCGAAGCTCAACTCGGGGACTGCACCCAAAATAGTTGAGCAAAAGTATAAGAGCTCTAACGACAGTTTACATTAAAGGTTGCGTCGACCAGACGTATAAAAGCCACTGAGCATGCTAATGAGCCACAGGGCCATATCACAAATCTAAGGTTACTTGCCAATTCTTACTGAATTCTGGGCAAAAGAGGGGAATAGAGGAAACAAAGTCGCAGGATTCTCTTTATACATATACCAGTATGAAAATACTATATAAAAACAGGAAGATCAACAAGAAAATCGATAGGAAAATCAGTAAAGGTCCAAATCTATTGCCAAACCTGCATCGTCAATGGCTCCTCAAGGATTGCACCCCGGCAACTATGAGTCCCCCAACTACCCATTCTCAAGGACATCTTCTCTCCACGGGGTTCCACCCTCATTGTTGGCACCACTCGAGCTACCTTCTGATGCACCCCTAACGGTCTGATTTTGGGAAACCAACCAGGCACAATCCGTAGCTCGAGGTAAATTCTGGCTAACCCCCTCAAACACCTTCTCGACGAAAGAATCTACGACAACAGCTCTCTCCTTTTGATCCATAAAAATACAGCCATCAGTTCTGAATGGAGACGCTTGTACTTGTCACTATCCTCATTTGCATCCTAGAGCAAACGCTAGATCAAGGTTACCTTCCTTTGGAAGGTGTCCCTCTAGAAAGCTATTTCGTTTACGTACCGACTAAGCTCAAAAATTTCAGCATCTCTGCCTCGAAGCTCCCCTCTCAGCAGGACGTTCTCCTTCTAAAATTGCACAAATTAGGTCCGAGAAATTAAAAGCATTGGACTCTCACAAGGAACCAAATAATAGTAAAAATGGGGGATGAGTAACCTGCCCGGTAAGATAGGCATTCTCACGATCGCGACAACTCACCTCATCCCGATACTAGGTGGAAGCCTGGTTATAAATCACTTTAACCTGGAGCCACGTAAAAAGACAAGTTAGAAAAACGAAGACCAGAACAGCCCAAAGCAGCGGACAAGGTTAGCAAAAACTACCCACTCGCAAAGTCTACCCATCTCGCCGAATATGAATGAAGCATCAACCCCGGGACCTCCCTCGAGAATGGTGGGCGATGAATCGAGTGCATCTCCACCTTTGACTAGTGCTCTTTCTTCAAAAGACTCTTCACGTGGGTTGTCTTGCACTCCATGAGATGGTAGGATCTCTCCCTGAGGAGAATCAATGACAACCAAAGGGCTAGCAAGATCAGTCAAAATCTCCATCCCTCATTCACCTTGGACCCCAGATCCATGCCCCTCCGAACTTCCCACCAAGGGCGTCCCAGCTCGGGAAGAATTCTGGCCACCTGCCAACTCGGGGGTAGTGCTCAACACTCCATCCATTGCCTCGCCACGACAAAGATGGGCCACAACGACATCGGAATTCGGTCCGAAAGCATCCATCCCCACGGCCCCAGGGTCAACCAAGTCTATACGCTCTTCGAGGGCCGTTGAGAAGCTGCTTTCCCCCTCACCTCCAGCTCAAGGGTTTACCGTCATCTGGGAGGTTAGAACTACTGTGTCAACCTTGGAATCTTCCGCCTAAACCCTCTTGAGCTCTGAAGGCCCAACCAGCAGAATCCTCTGCCTTCTCTTCTTCTTGCCAAGCACCAGGGCGTTCCCTCAAACGGGCGGTGCCTCCTTCGTCAAAGAGATTTCCCCTAGACCTATATGAATGTAGAGGTTAAATGCAAGGGATAAAGAATGATACTAACAATGATCTACGTCAAAGTATGCGGATGCAACAAGGCTCGGGGTTCACTATGGTCTTTGGCTTCCCACCGAGCTCGGGATAAATCTTGCCACACTCGTTCGGTATATGGGAAAATAGAGTATAAGAGGCCGACCCAACCTTGAAGATCTGACACGCACCAGGGTAGATCACAACAGCTGAAAAAGCAAGAAAATCATAGTTAGATACTCGGAGAAATATCACCAAAAAGAAGCAAAGACAACACGTTTACTTAGGCCCAGCGTTCCACTTCTCAGGGAATGGCATCTTTTCCATTTGAATCAGGTCAGACATCCTCACTCGGACAAATCGGCTTACCCATCCCTCATCCCCAAGCTCCTCGTTGTAGGCAAAAAGGGATCTCGGGGCTCGGTAGCGAAGCTTGATTAAGCCCCCACGGAGAAGACGGGGACTATACATCCAGATCAGATGATTGAGGGTGAAGGGAATCTCCTCTATCATGTTCGAGTAATGCCTGATCATATAAACCACGAGCTAGAACGAAGGATGAATTGGCCCAGAGTCACTTTAAATGGGTAGGTGTATACACTCAGAAAGCAGGCTTTATGTGTCGTAATATCTTCTTTACGAGTAGGAAACTCCACAAGTGCGGTATCCCCCAACGACAGTCAGCCCTCACTCTTCCGACGTCTGTTATCGAGCTGATATACCAAGTTACAGGCTCACGACGCCCTAGCTTCGAGGAAGGTCTCTCAACTTTAAAATTAGAGGTCATCGCACAGGATCCTAGGACGCATTCCTCAGCACAAGGAGGAGTAGCCACTTCGCCTTGAGAGAAAAGTGAAGTGGATGAACTCGCGACCTCCTGGGAAGCATAAGTGGAAATTTTTGCCATCCTTGGGAGATACTGAAGGAAGAAAAAGAGTTGCGTTCCTGAAAGAGAACAAGAATGAAGGAAGAACAAACCTTATTAGGGATTTTTTGCACAAGATGGGGTATAGAAATAAAGAGAGGAGTATTTATAAAAGCACCATCTGTACGTTGAAGGAAGCCAACCGCCGTTGTCAATACAGAAACCTGCAGGAACAACATGCGTGTTGCATCTTGGCACCTCGTAACCATTGCCGATTGCAAGAACATCAAAGGAAATAGAAGTTCAGGACCGTTTCTTATCATTTATTACCGCTTTCACTATAGAAACACGGAGACTATATATATGTGGTGAATTCGGGGGCCAGATTTCCCTGTTATTAGGTCATCTAGCGATTATGCTCCTCGAGGCTCAAAACCAAAGTTGAGACCCACCCTCGGGGGTCGTCAGGTAATGGCCCCAGATGGCATTACATTCTAACAACTATAGTATGTGAGAGGGGAATTCCTAAGGCACACGGCTAAATATGACAATGCTGACCTATCCGGGGCCTGTCTCAAGGTGTCACGTCCAGCCGTCCCGTCTTCATGCCTTTACTGTTAATGCATTTTGTACTATAACAAGATTCCCTTCCTACGTAAAGGGGATTCCCATCACTTTCTAACTCTCAGCTGTTGCTCGAACTACTCTACACAAGATCAATAACAACTTTCTCTTCTTTCTCCAAATACACACGCTCGAGACTATTTCTTCCATTTATTGCCTTCATACTTGTTCTTCATTTATTGCTTGATATTGACCATAAAGAGCCTTCTATAATCATTTCTTAATTGTTATTCCCTTCCGAGTTACCCCCAATAGCTCAAGCTCGAGCCTAGGCATCGACCTCGAGGCCTTTCATCGATTAGTCCGAGGTCCGGGTAGCAAGCCCCTCGGTTTGATTACTGCTCCATTTTAGCTTGTATTTCATCGATTAATCTTCACATACCTAGCATCCACCTCTCTAATAACTAGCATAAAAATAGATCACGTATTTTTAGAGTCCCATTTACAAATTTAATTGCTATTACCATTTTCACGTTAAACAACTGCGCTATACAAAGCCTCTCCTGAATCACCTTCACCTTGTCTAAAGCATCCTGCACCAAGTCTGTACCCAATAGCCTGGCCTCACCTGGATCAAACCAACCAACTGGAGATCTACATCACCTCCCATACAAAGCCTCATATGGAGCAATCTGAATACTCGACTGGTAACTGTTGTTATAAGCAAACTCTGCGAGCGCTAGAAATGGATCCCATGACCCTCCAAAATCAATGACACAAGCGTGCAACATGTCCTCCAATATCTGAATAGTGCGCTCGGACTGCCCATCCGTCTGAGGGTGAAAAGTTGCGCTCAACTCAACCTGAGTACCTAACTCTCGCTACACATACCTCCAAAACAGTGAAGTAAACTGGGTGCCCCTACTTGAAATGATGGAAACTGGGACACCATGCAAATGAACAATTTCCCAAATATAGATCTCTGCCAACTGCTCTGAAGAATAGGTAGTACATAAAGGAATAAAGTTCGCGTACTAGCTCAGCCGATCCACAATCACCCAAATAGCATAAAACTTCCTCAAAGTCCATGGGAGCCCAACTACAAAGTCTATGGTGATCCTCTTCCACGTCCACTCTGGAATATCCATCTACTGAAGAAAGCCACCCGATCTCTGATGCTCATATTTCACCTGCTGACAATTGAGACACTGAGCTACAAATCCCCCAATGTTCTTCTTCATTCTCCTCAACCAACAATGTTGTCTCAGATCCTGATACATCTTTGCGGTACCCGTATGAATAAAATACTGTGAGCTATTGGCCTCCTCCAGAATCAACTCCCGAATCCCATCTACATTGGGCACACATATCCGGCTCTGCATCCTCAACACCCCATCATCACCAATGGTCACATCTCTGGCATCATCGTGCTGAACTCTGTCCTTAAGGATAAGCAAATAAGGATCATCATACTGGCGCTCTCTGATGCGATCAAATAAGGAAGATCGAGAAATCACACAAGCCAACACCCGATTGGGATCCGGAATATCTAACCTCAAGAACCGATTGGCCAAGGCCTGAACATCAACTCCAAGAGGTCTTTCCCCAACTGGAATATATGCCAAACTCCCATACTCACCGCCTTCTGACTCAAGGCGTCGACCACCACATTGGCCTTCCCCGGATGGTAAAAAATAGTGATATCATAATCTTTTAGCAACTCCAACCATCTCCACTACTTAAATTGAGATCCTTCTATTTGAACAAGTGCAGGATACTACGATGATCAGTAAACACCTCTCAAGACACACCATACAAATAATGCCTCCAAATCTTCAATGCGTTAACAATGGCAGCCAACTCCAAATCATGAACAGGGTAGTTCTTCTCATGGGGCTTCAACTGACGAGAAGCATAAGAAATAACTATACCCTCCTGCATCAATACACACCAAATACCAACTCTCAAAGCATAATAATACATGGTATATGAACCTGAAGCTGATGGAAAAACTAACACTAGAGCTGTGGTAAAGGCAGTCTTGAGCTTCTAAAAGCTCTCCTCACACTCATCTAACCACATGAATGGAGCACCCTTCTGTGTCAACTTGGTCAAGGGTGATGCGATAGATGAAAATCCCTAAACAAACTTACGGTAATAACCCGCCAAACCAAGGAAGCTGTGAATCTCTGTGGCTGAGGACGGTCTGGGTCAACTCTGAACAGCCTCAATCTTCTTTGGATCAAACTGAATACCCTCGCTAGATACCACGTGCCTCAAGAATACAACTGAACTGAACCGAAACTCATACATGGAGAACCTTTCATATAGCTTCTCCTCCCTCAATCTCTGCAACACAACTCTCAAATACTTCGTGTGCTCCTCCTGACTACGCGAGTACACCAGAATATCATTAATGAAAACTATGACAAATAAGTCCAGATAAGGTCAAAACACATTGCTCATCAAAAGCATGAATGCTGCTGGGGCATTGGTCAGTCCAAAAGACATCACCAAGAACTCATAATGACTATATTGGGTCCTAAAAGTTGTCTTAGGAATATCCGAGTCCCTAATCTTCAACTGGTGATAACCTGAACGGAGATCAATATTGTTGAACACTCTCGCTCCCTGAAGCTGGTCAAACAAATCATCGAAATGAGGCAAAGGATACTGTTCTTGATTGTTACTTTGTTCAACTGCCTGTAATTAATGCACATCCTAATCGTGCCATCCTTCTTTTTCACAGATAGAACCACCGCATCCCAATGCGACACACTAGGCCGAATAAACCCCTTATCAAGGAGTTCCTGAATCTGCTCCTTTAATCCCTTCAACTCTGCTGGTGTCATGCGATACGGTGGAATAGAAATGGGCGGAGTGCCCGACACTAGATCAATACAAAAATCAATATCCTTGTCCGGTGGCATGCCCGTCAGGTCTGTAGCAAACACTTTGGAAAAATCCCTCACAACTGGAATAGAATCAATACTGGGAGTCTCTACACCGACATCTCTCACAAAGGCTAAGTAGGAAAGACAACCCTTCCCAACCATATGTTGGGTCTTCAAGAATGAAATCAACCTACTCGGAACATAATCGGTCAAACCTCGCCACTCAATCTGTGACACACCCGGTATCGCCAAGGTCACTATCTTAGCATGACAGTCCAAAACAGCACGACATGGAGATACCCAATCCATGCCCAATATGACATCAAAGTCTACTATACTTAACAACAAAAGATCCACCCAAGTCTCCAGGCCCACAATAGTCACCACACATGACCGGTACACACGGTTTACAACAATATTATCGCCCACCGAAGTAGATACACGGACAAATGAAATAAGATACTCACGGGGCGTATCCAAATAACGAGCAAAGTATCATGACACATAAGAATAAGTGTGTTTACCATGATAATGTTAACAACAATTATATTTGTAAATGAGATTCTAAAAACATGTGATCTATTTTCATGCTAGTTTTTAGAGAAGTTGATGCTAAGAGTATGAAGTTTAACAATTAGATGCAAGCTAAAATGAGGTAGTGATCAAACCGAGGGGCTTACTGCTCGAGCTTCGGACGGGTAGACGAAGGCCTCAGGATCGATATTCAGCTCGAGTTTGAGCTATCGGGGATAGTCGGGAATGGGATAACAATTTGGAAATAATTAAAGAGGGCTCTTTATGGACAATACCAAGCAATAAATGAAGAACAAGTATGAAGGCGATAAATGCTAAGAGTGGCCTCGAGCTAGTAAGAGCGAGTAAGTTAGAGAAAGGAAAGAGAGAGATATTATTGATCTTGCGGAGAATAGTTGGAGCAACATCCACCCTTTCAAGGTGGTGTGGATTCCTTTTATATAGGAGGAGAATTCGGTGATATTACGTCATACATTAATTATAAAAGCATGGAGATGGGACGACTAGATGTGACACCTCGACATAGGCTCTGGGTAGGCCACCTCTGTCAGACTTAGCCACATGCTTTGGGAATTCCCCTTTTTGCTTTAGCCTCGATCTTTGTCTTCTTTGAGTAGGGCCACAACGAGTCTCGAGGGAGGGGACTCGGTCTCAACTCCACGTCCTCGGGATCTCGAGACGTTATCCCGAAGTGGCTTGATACCAAGAAATTAAGCCCTCTGAATACACCACATACGAATAGTCTCCGCGTTTCCCAGAACAAAGCAATGGGAAATGATTCTGACACCTAACCCCACGAGCTTCTCGCGGTGACATCATAACGATGATGCAACCTATGGAGTGAGTTTTTGCGACAACCGGGATGTCCCATGGAATTGCATTTTTACCATCATTCAATGCATTGTCGATTACCCTTCTCCAAGGTGAATGTACCACCATTGATTCGGTTCTTCAAGAATGTAGTAATTGCATCCGCCGATCAATCTTCCAAGGCCTCGATGACCTTGTCATTACCCCTATAAATTGGGGTGCTCTAGCATTGTTTCTCTATCTAAGTACCTTCATCTGCTCATTTGCCCATTTCTTCTTGTCATCATCCTCTATCCTTGAACATCATGTTTGGGGTTTGTGGCCTCAAGGTTGTATGGCATCATTTTGATAGGCCGTGTTGTTTCCCTTTACCGAGCTCGACTATGCTGTTTTGTTGCTACTGCAGTTGTTATTGCATCTGCTCCCGCTGTCCCCATTGGCCCGAGACAACCATAGACGAGGAATCGATTCTCCTCTTTTGTATACAATCATTCGGACTACGCACTGCTGCTCACTCTCCTACCCAGGCCTGGTGTGGAACTTCATCCCTTGGGTTTTTCCTTTTCCAAGGGGTAAAGTGGCACCCCCGGTCGTTGAGGTTGAGGCCCGCCAAATCATCAACCTTTGGTTTCGGCGGGCTATGTCTCATTTCTCTACCTCCTCTACATCTCCTCCTTTTCCTCTTCTTCATCTTTTCCCTCGGTGATGTCCTTCTGCTTGATTGAGCTAGGAACCTAGAGGAGATGGTGGCCGAAGGAATTGCCTTTGAGGATGCGAGCTCGAGGGAGCAGCGTTCGAGGATGCTGATAACGGAGATGGACCTTTGAGGATGGACCGGGTTCTTGGGTTTTCATCACATGTACATCCTTCTGCTTCTCTATTTTTTATAGAGATCCTCTGTAGGCTTTGTAATCAAATGAGAGGGCCCTTCGAGGGCTATTGTACATGAATATTCATGAATATAAAGATACTTCCTTGATTCATGTTTTTGATACTTGCCCTATTATTGTATGTTCTTGTGCACTTTGAGACTTTTGAATGTTTTCCTTGGTTGTCGACTACTGATATCTAAATTGGATGTGAGAATTCTTTCCGATCTTTTATCGATTGGCATGGCTCTCTTCCGAGCCCATTATTGTACCTTGAACCAAGCCTGAATTGGTCCGATGGATTTGGGCTATCGGACCTTTTGAGATGCATGGAGATAGTAAGCTGAGTTTCGATGTTTTTGAGAGCGGTATCCTGAGCGAAGTCAGCTTCAGGTTACCTGGGGGTTTACTTTGAACTTGATGTAGATAGCCTTTTAAAGCGTAGTTGATAGACTTCCGTTGAGGGGTTGCCTATATTTAGGCGATGCCTTGAGCCCTCCTTGTGTCTTCATGGGCGGGGCTTTAAGTGCTTACTTTTCGTTTTAGAAAGGAAAACCACGAGATCAGGTACCGCCTCGAGTTCTATAATGGAGATGAAGGCTATCCGAATCCTGACTTCTTTTTGATAGAGGTCCTCGAGGTTGGGCACCACCTTGGGGCTGGAGATGATGTAGTCGGCTCCTTGAAGCATAACTTCTTGTCGATGGAGGTCTTGGGGGTCGGGTATCACCCCAGGATCAATACCGAGGTCATTGGCCTCCTGGGGCTTACTCTAGAAAGGCAAATTGTCGCTTTTTCCCACATGTATGTGGGGTGGCTTTTGCTTCTTTGGAAGATCTCATTATTTTGGATAGGTATCCTTCCGCCTTGCCATCAGGTCCTTCATTTCTCCAGGCACAAATAGTGTTGGCGTATGTCCCTGCTTTAGTCTATCAATTCTACCATAGTCTTGGCAGCTACTTCAGGGCTGGCCCGACAAGGAGGGGAGAGTATCACTCCCAGTGTTCAGGATCTGCGGGAGTTCACTCCGAAGACTATGTCTTTGATCAGAGAGGAACATCTAGAGATGGTGAGGGGATACTACAGATGGGGTGAGGGGGTAGCGTTGCAGGCGCTTTCCCTGGATGAGAGTATTACGGACTTCGCTAATGGATTCCTGAACGCATACTTATACCCTTTTGCGCTAAGCCCCCCAATAAGGTTGTGCTTTATTTCTACCTGAAGTAACGGGTTACTTTGGCACAGATACACCTGTCGTTTTGCATATAGTCCTGATGATGAGATTCTTTGCGGAGAAGGCTGGGTTTCAATTCACGCTTAGCCACCTCGTTAGGCTATACCAGCCCTTTCATCATCGAGGCCTGCTAAGCTTGCGGTGCCGTTCGTCCACGCCCTTTGTTGTTGACGATGAGGAAGATGAGGATCAAGAGTGGATCAGTCGATTCGTCCGACTTCATACAACTGACATTATCCTCGTGGAGCTTATGCTATTTTTCGAGGGATGGAATTATGCGTGTGAATGGAGTGTCTTATGCTTTCTTAGATTTGCTTATAGCGAAAACCAGTTGAGTAATTGCGTTTCCTCCTTTTCTACAGCAACTTCATGGATGCCAAGCAAAGTTCACGATCTGCCCGACTGGGTCCAGAGGTTGGAGATCCATTCAACTTGCGACAAGCGTAGGTGGCGAGTTGTGTCCTATGGCAGATGGGAAACGAAATTCCAAGGTATGCGAGTACACTATTTTTACCTTGGTCTTCGTATACTTGAGATGACATTTTCCCCTTTCTTTTGCACTGGCTTTGCCGGGCGATCCCTTGGGGCGAGGCTAAGTTCCTCCGATTGATTATGCCTCGACCGAGGTTGGTTATTCCAGGGCCGGAGGGGCTGAACCAACACGAGTGTGCTCGGCCTTTGAATAAGTCCGCCGGCTTCACATCGTGGTAAGTTTTGCCATAGTTCTTCTGCATTTCGTGTTTTCCTTTACTTATAGAGTTTTTCTTCTGTAGGCCTTTGACAGATGCAGGTCTAAGCTGCTCCATCATAGGGCTAGGCTTCGGAAAGCTCTGGATGAGAGCGAGTCCCTTAGGCTCCTCAGGAAGAAGAATGAGGTAGAGTTGATGCACTGGTGATATGAGGTGCACCGGAGCTCGAATTATGAGAGCTATTTGATGGAGCAGGTAACCTTTTGCAGTATGCGTTTTTCCCTTTCGACTCTTACAGTTAATCCTTTTGCCTATCTTAGCTGCAGAAAAAGACGAAGGCTCTAGAATACCTTAGGAGCGAAGCCGATCAAGTTAAGAATGCTTGTGGTGAATTGAGGGCTTGGGTGCAGGCTCAAGCTTTAGAGGAAAAGGGTGCTTTGGCTAAAGTTCCCGCCTTCAAGTCCCAACTCTGCTTGGCTCGTGACAATGCTTTAGATCAAGTGGATATGATCGCAAAGCTCGAGTCCGATCTCTCAAAGGTCAGGGCTGAGATAATCGATGCTCGGGCAAAAGCTGCATTGAGTCGTACTAACGCAGATAAGGAGATGCCGATTCATTTGAAAGATGCTATTGATGCCCAAGACGAGTTGAAGTGGGCCGTCGATCGTGAAAAGTGGATCGGGGAATATGTTCATTGCAGGTCCCATAGAGAGGTACTCGAAGAGATTGGCTCTAGGAGCTTCGTTCTCTCGGAGGAGTTCACTCGAGTGAGGGCGGATGAGCGTGATACTCGGTCACTTCTTGTCGAAGTCACGGAGAGCGAAGCTGGGGATGGTAGGCCATATCATCCTCAAGCGGAGAGTAGATTTCGCCATTTTGCCATTTTTTATTTGACATTGGCACAGCCTGTTTGTAGATAGAGAACGAACCTTTTGCGTATGTAAAATAAAAGAAGACTTGCAGATTTTTATCTCTTTTGTATCTTTTCCTGTATTGCTTTCAACCAAGTGGGATAGTCTCGGCGTTCAGCGGGGGGCCTACGGATCCGGAGAACATTAGACAGGCCTGTAGGCTCTTTCATGCTCGGTCAAGTATGACTTTTAACATAAATATGCTTTAGAGCTTTTGTGCTTTGTCCAGCTGTTTTGGGTTTAGTCTCCGAGTAAGGCTTTGACACGCTCTTACCTGGCTCGCGCTTACCTGAACTTTAGTCTCCGAGTCGTGTTGGGACTCAATCTTGATTGACCCTCAAGTTTTTTGTGCCTGCATGGGTGGATGAAAATGGCTTTCATGTGCCTTAGGTCGAAGCGACCTTTTAGGCATGCGGCCCTGAGGCTCGTGAAGTTGGCGACGATGGCTATTACGCTGTGCCCTTGGGCATGTATAGTTAACTATTTTTTATCCGCTCTCCGAATCGGGTTACGAATCAAGCTAATTTTAATCCTCAAGTTTTCAATTTTCAAGCTGGCGACAGTGGCTCTTAGGCTGTTGGTCGTTGCAACCTTTTTAGGGTGCGGCCCTGAGGCACGTTTGGCTGGTGACAATGGATATTACACTTTTTCCCGTGGGCATATTGTAGGCTTTGTTTTCCTTGCATTAATGTCTTTGACATAATTTTTCCTGACCCGTCGGCGGTTCGGGAAGAACCTTGATTTCAAGTCGTTAGCGGTGATGTTCGAGTAGCTCGGAAGGTTTAGCTCGTAGGCTGAGTAGATCGAAGCCTTGTGATTTGGAGCTGACATGGCCGAAGCTCGTTTGCCTATTGAGGGTAGCCTATTTTAACCGGTTCTTTCCGAAGTAGACTCGAAGTAATGGCCTGCGATGTTGTTAGCGACGGTCGGGCGTCCCCGAGTCGCGTTAATTTGTCTGGTGCAGCCATTTTGACCGTAGTCATATGTGTTTGGCTAGAGCCAATTTTTGATCCCGAGTAATAGTTTAGGCATCTATATCGAGGGTATGCCCTTTCGGGAGTCTTACAAATGCGACTTATAGCCTAAACTTCGGGATAGAGTTTTATGCCTGTAGTAAGGTCTTACAAATTTTTCATGCCCATTGAGGTCTTACAATTTTGTCATGCCTGTTGAGGTCTTACAGATTGTCATGCCTGTTGAGGTCTTATAGTTTTTGTTGCTATGTAAAATAGATCTGGCTTAGACCGAGTCTGCCCGCTCAGGATCTTACGGCCTCCGGTTTTCCAGTGTATGGCGATTGGCGACAGTCTCCAAGTCATAGAGTTTGCTCAGGCTCGAAAGTCGTTACTCGTGAGCTCGGAATTGTCTCGTTGGGGCCTTATGAGCCCGGAGTTCCGAACCTGAGGTCGTGCGGGTGCCACATTATTGAAGCTAAGTCTCCGAGTATTTCGGGACGTATTCGGTGTAGGGAATCCTTGCCGCGACCATGCCGAAATTTTATTTTTTTGGAGTACGAGATATTGAAAGATATTCTTTAATTTCTTAGCATAAATACATGTCGTTTCGTTGTCGTGAGCTCGGCCCGCGTGGGCACGGCTCCTCATACCGTTGGGCCTGGTACTGATTTCCATTGGGATATCATTTGTCCATTCCCAATACGGGGTCGATTGCGAAGAAAGTCCGGTAGGCTTGTTGAATACTTCCTAGGAGGCATGTCACTCCGCTAAGAAACTTGTTAGCGAGACCTTCTTCGGGGCGGAAGTCCAGCCATGGGGAAAGAGTGCGATGGGTGCTACTAGGGCCTTGGGATTTTTGGGTAGAGTTTACACTTCCGGAAACCCTGGCCGGGTGTCTACATGCAGGTTAGTGTAAAATAACGAAGGAAGAGGTAGTTTTACCATATCACAGGGTGCGTGTGTGATGTTCTGAGGCCCGATATGTCCCGGCCGTTTTGGAGCGAGGACTCTAGCACAACCCTCCGCTGTGTTCAACCAGGCCTGGCCAAGAACATTTGTTCACTAACCCTTTGACTCTTTCGAGAGTGGAGATATTGGTGTAGGCGATGCGTTATGTGATGCGGACCTTTCCCCTTGCCACGTCTTGCTTTCTGTCAACAGTTTTAATTTCACCTGTTGCGTGGAATATCATCATCTTGGCGAAGGGGGGACGATACAGCCCTCCCGCAGTGCGTCTGCGGTCGTCTGAATAAGGCGCTCGTGCCTTGCAACTCCTTTGATAATAAAGGACTTGACGTTCTGGTCGGGGCCGGTCATGCTGAACTGAGAGAATGGTCATTCTCTTTGTCGTTGCGATCTCTATTTGGAATCCGCCAAAGATTCTAGAGGCGAGCATGATTTAACCCGGCGGTCCGAGCTGCCCTATCACCCTCAACCTAACAACGTTGATCGAGCCGCCTGAATTAATGAGCACATGTTTTATTTAAAATGGATTGAGTGAGGAAGAAGGTTTCTAGTGCGTCAGTGTGAGGCCGAGACAGGGTCTCATTGCCCTCTTTGCTGAATGTGAGGGCATCCCCAGAGATATATCCCCAGCGAAGAGCATTTTTGCTCTCCCTTTTACGAGTCCTCGGGAAGTGTCGTTGCTCCTCTACTATTGTGGTAATACGCTAAAGCCCGTTCACTTTGTTCTTCCTGATCGCCTTCCCTACTCGGGATTGAACTTCAATTCGGTTGCTCTTCAGTTCTCGGTTGTAATTTTTGTTTAGTGACTTGGCTTTTTTCCTTCGGAGCTGGTGGCCATCGTCGGCCCTATGATTCCTATGAAAGGGATCCTACTGAATAAGTTTAGGCCATTTTATGTCCCTGGTTTTGCTGACGGTGAACACAATGTCTGATATAACGATGTTGAAATTGTACCTTGATGAGCAAGGCACCCTCACTGGCCTTGTGTCCCTGTCGAATCTAGCTTTATTAACGACTCCTCGAGGGTATTGTCCTCGACACATTCTCCGATCGCTGCGGGGTAGGTTGCGTCTCGAGGCGTTCCTCCTATCTGCGATGCACGGGCGATACCTTTCTCTGTTTGACATTGGTTTCTTTGACAGGAGCCTACTTGGGTATACTAGGCCCGAGGAGGCTCATGGATGGTCATGCACAACCCTGATTTGTGATTGGTGCCGGGTACGGGCATCCAACCAGATCTTGGCTGGGTACCCGATTAAGTTTTGTACGAACTGCCCTAAAATCGTCGGACATGGTTTGTCTAGGCTTTGAGTGAAGTCCTGTATCGCCCAGTCATCTGAGATTGGTGGTAATCCCGTTCAGTCCATCAGGGAATGAGGTGCGAATTCCCGCAGCATTTCATTCTCCCTTTGTTCGGCCCTGGATGTGTCGGGCTTTCTCATTGTCGCTTTGATGGCACCGGCGTGTGCCTTTACGGAGGAATCTATCGGTACGGTAAGTGAGTTCATGGGGTTGGGTGCTAGGTTATGATGATGCATCGTGGCCCCTTTCGATAGTGTTTCCTCGAACCTTTTCAATAAGACGGACTCGATTTCATCATCTTTTGGGTCATTGGGTTTTACCGTGCACGTATAGGCGGCGATGAACTCGTTGGGATCTAAGGTCCCATTGTACTTAGGAAGTTCCGGTGTTCTGAACTTCTCTGGGATGGGCTTTGGGGCCACTTCCTCAGGGAACGGTTATTGCACAAAATTCCATGAATCTACACCTTTTTTGACCTGGGGCGCGCCTGGGATTTGGTCGACTATGGAGTTGTAAGTCCCGACCTTCTTATCATGGGCTGCTATCAGTTTCTCACCCGATTAGATATTTTTGGTGAGGTCTTCAAGCATCTTGACTATGGCAGGGTCGGCCATCGATCCGTTATTGCTTGATCTCTCGGGTACTTATTCGGTGGGGGGAGCTATTTCCGGCGCTGCTGTGCTGGGAGTCATTTGATGTCTTTGTAACTAAGCGATGGCCAACTGTTGTGCCTATAACATTTCAAAAATAACATGAAGACTAACGTCATGTTCATCCCAGGCCGGAGTTCTTTGGGCTTCCTGTTGGTCGCTATACCGTATGCTTCTATCAGTGTGTGAGGTTTCGTCGACCTGTTGTGCATCATGTGAATCCGCGTCTACTAGAATCGTTCAGGGGGCATTATCGGGATTCTGTGGTGGCACGCCGACAACCGTAATAGCCATGCCATTTTCCCCATGGTTTTCGAGATTGTCTTTCTCAATCCTATTTACTGAGCCAGACATTTCGACCTGAAATCAAGAGATCTTGGACAAGAAAAAGTGTGAAAGATAGCTTGTGTTTATGTAATGAACCAGCAAGAAAATAATCACTATTATTTTTAGCCCCACGGTGGGCACCAAACTGTTTACCGTGAAAATGGTAATAACAATTAAATTTGTAAATGGGATTCTAAAAATACGTGATCTATTTTCATGCTAGTTGTTAGAGCAGTTGATAATAAGAGTATGAAGTTTAATGATGAGATACAAGCTAAAATGAGGCAAAGATCAAACCGAGGGGCTTGCTGCCCGAGCTTCGGATGGGTCGATAAAGGCCTCGAGATCGATATCCGGCTCGAGTTCGAGCTATCAGGAATATTCGAGAATGGGATAACGGTTTGAATATAATTAAAGAGGGCTCTTTATGGCCAATACCAAGCAATAAATGAAGAACAACTATGAAGGTGATAAATGCTAAGGCCTCGAGCTAGTAAGAGCGAGTAAGTTAGAGAGAGGAAATCAGTGATATTATTGATCTTGTGGAGAATAGTTGGAGCAATATCCACCCTTTCAAGGTGGTGTGGATTCCCCTTATATAGGAGGCGAATTTGGTGATAGTACGACATACATTATTTGTAAAAGCATGGAGAGGGGACGTCTAGATGTGACGCCTCGACACAGGCTCTGGGTAGGCCGGCTCCATCAGACTTAGCCGCATACCTTGGGAATCCCCCCTTTTATTCTAGCCTCTATCTTCACCTTATTTGAGTCGGGCCACGACGACCCCAAGGGAGGGGACTAGGTCGCTACTCCATGTCCTCGAGGTCTCGAGACATTCTCTTGAAGTGGCTTGATAGCAAGAAATTAAGCCCTCTGATTTCGCCGCGTACAAAGTGGAACTAGGATCAAATAATATAGAGGCATCTCTGCGACAGACTGAGACAATACCTGTGATCACATCATCTGAAGCAATAACATATGGTCTACCTAGGAGTGCATAGAAACGAGCCTGACCACCACCTGAACGACCTCCCCCTCTAGGGTGACCCCTAGCTGACTCACTTCCACCCCTAGCTAGCTGGGTGGGTGGTGATGAAGTAACTGACGCTCAAGCATATGGCTGACTCCTCTACTGAGATGAACCCCCAAGATGACGAGGACACTGCCTCCACATATGACCCAACTCTCCACATTCATAGCAACTTCCAGGTGCTGGAGACGAGGACTAAAGGGAACCCCTAGCACCGGTATGACTAGCAGATGCACCTGGCTTAGAAAAGCCCTGAACGGATGGAGCACGGGACGAACTCTGTGCTGGAAGGGCACTGATTGATGATTGACCCTGATGAGAACTGTGAGAACTATAACCCGATGGCATCCTACGATACCCTAGCCGAGATGACTGAGCGTACCTGAATGAACGGCCTCTGCCGTGCTGAAACTGACCCCTCGAAGGAGCTCCGCCATAACTACCAGATCTTATAGGCCTCTTGGCCTCCCTCTCATCTCGCTCCTGGCGATGAACTGAATCAATCACGCGAGCAATATCAACAACCTCCTCAAAAGTAGCACCAGACACCCTCTCCCTGGTCATGAGAATCTGAAGTTGATACGTGAGTCCATCCACGAACCTCCTAATCCTCTTTCTCTCTCTATGTAGGAACCATCCAAACAGCATGACAAGCTAACTCCTAGAACCTCATCTCATTCTGCGTCATAGTCATATCTCCCTGACACAACCACTCGACCTGCCTACGTAGCTCTTTTCTGTGAGACTGTGGCACATACTTCTCCAAAAAGAGAACGGAGAATTGTTGCCAGGTAAGGGGTTCTACAACAATATGCCTACACCTCTCATAAGCCTCCCACCAAGTGAAGGAAGCTCCAGAAAATTGAAAAGTAGTGAAAGTGACCCCGCCGGTCTCCAGAATACCCGTTGTATGTGGAATCCTCTAACACTTTTCCCAGAAACCGTGTGCATTCTCGCCCTCTGCACCACTGAAAGTCGGAGGGTGAAGTCTACCAAAGCTCTCCAACCTGCACTGCTCGTCCTCTGGCATAGCATGAGCTACATAGTCCCGAGCAGCTAAAACCGCCTGGGCTGGATGTGCCCCCGGTGTCTGAAGTCCCTCCATGACCTGCTTAGGTGTGTGAGCGGTGGGAGTCTGAGTGCCTCCCCCAACCTAAGAAGTAGTTGCGGCTGTAGTAACTGAGACCACCTGAGCTAGGCAAGTGCATAATGATATAATCTGAGCCAGGGCCTCCTAAAGACCTAGAATCACAATGGGAAAAGCTGGGGCCTAAGCTGGTGCTGCTGGAGCGTCCACAACTAGAACGTAATCCTGAACTTGGTCGGCTGGTCGATCTGTAGGTGCTGCCATAGCTGCTGTATGGGCCACACCCCTGCCCCTACTACAGCCTCGATCGCATCCTCGGCCTCTAGTGGCCACAACTGGTTGTACTGGTGGTCGTCCATCCTGACCGGTCGCCCGTATCCTCACCATCTCTGAGAATAGAATAACAGAAGTTTAGTAATCGGATCAACAGATTCACAATATAAGAATTTCAAGAATATGAAGTTTTCCTAAAGGTTCTGCAGCCTCCCAAGGATAAATACAAACGTCTCCGTAATGATCCTCGAGACTGTACTAAGCCTGCTCATAACACGTGAGACCTATGTAACCTAGGCTCTGATACCAACTTGTCACGACCCGAAACCGGACCCGGTCGTGATGGCACCTATCGTGAAACAAGGTGAGCTGACACAAACCCCCAAAACTAATTAACATTTATAATAATTCATAATTAAGTTATTAATAAGTGATAAATCCCAAAATAGAGTGAAATACAATAAATGCGGAAATAAACACAACCCGACATCAGGGTGTCACTAGTCATGAGTATCTAAACATCTATCTAAGAGTATGAAAAAATACTACGTAGTCTATTATAAAGCTAGTATAGGGAAAGTAAAGCTAGGAAGAGGAAGCCCCGGGCTGCGAATGCCGAGAAGCTACCTAGTGAACTCCGAAAAGACTGCTGGAAGCAATCAGCGCACACTAGCGTGACCCAAGACTCCTAGATCTGCACATAGGGTGCAGGGAGTAATGTGAGTACGCCATCTCAGTATGTAATTAAAGTAAGGGCAGTTGAGCGATAAGAAAACACGTAAATCATAGAAAAATGCTACAAAGAGGCAATATAAAACCAGAACAATGTAAAAAAGCAGTTAAGACTTGTAGAAACATATTAGTTTAGTGAAAACCTCTTTAAAACATCTTTTAGTAGTGTAAACGAGTGAATGAAAAGCAGGGAGAAAAGATAGTCACATAAAAATCAGCCCATCGGGCAAAATACCAACAGAATCAGCCTCTCGAGCAATAATATGGAACAATATCAGCCCCTCGGGCTATATCATATCACAAACTGGGTACTCGCGCTCACTAGGGGTCCACAGACTCTGGAAGGAGCCCTTTATGGCCCAATTACAATAACAAGCCATCTCGTGGCATAATCAAATAGGCTCTTGGCCTCATATCAAGCCACCTTGTGGCATAACAAATCGGGCCCTCGGCATCATAATAATGAATTAGTATAATACTGCTACGGTGCACAGCCTGATCCCATAATAACCTCACAACACATGCCCTCGGCCCTACTCAGTCAGAAATCTCTAAAAGCCACTCGGGCGCAGTAAATATGATGCTCAGCCCAAAATATCGTTAAGATGCCAAAATAGAGTAAACATGGTTGAGTTATAAAAGTAGTATAATATAACATGACTGAGTGCAAATATAAAGTTCAAACAGTGAGGAATAGTAGTAAAAATCCCGTAAGGGTCCAAAACAGTTGGCACGAGGCCCAAATATAACATTCAACCCAAAAACATGATGATAGCCAAAAGTTTTCAATCAACTATGCAGTTACGTAGTCATACGGGATGGACTAAGTCAAAATACCCAATGGTGCACGACCCCACGCTCGTCATATAGCGTGTGCGTGTGCGTCAACTCAAAATAACACAACGATGTGAAATCCGGGGTTTCATACCCTCAGAACAGCATTTACAATCATTACTTACCTCTATCCGGTCCAAACTCTAGCCCGCGATGCCTTTGCCTCTTGCCTCGGCCTAAACTCGCATCGAATCTATCCAAAATCAGAATCATGACATCAAAATATGCTAAGGGAACAAAGCCAATGCGAAAATAATCAATTACAACACAAATCCCAAAATTATCGAAACCCCACCCCCGGACCCACTCTCAGAATTCGACAAATTTTAGATCAATAGAACCCTTATTCTGCCACGAGTTCATGCATATCAAAAGTACCAAAAATGGACCCCAAATGGCCCATCAAATCACCACACTCAAGGCTCTCCAATTAACCAAGCCCTAATATCCAAATTTACCACTAATTTTCCCTTAAATTTCATGATAACAACAATAAAAATCACCATAATAACGAGCTTAGGAACCAAGGACCTTACCTCAATGAATCCCTCAGGAAATCTCTTTTGAAATGGCTCTCAAAAGCTTAACCCCGAATGAAATATTGAGAAAATGGCCAAAAATCGCGTAGGGTAAAATATATACCTTCTAACCCAGGGATTCCGCACCTACGGTCATATCCCGCTTCTGTTGTCCTGCTTCTACGGTCCAAGGTAGCACATCTGCGGTTTTCACTTATGAGCCCATTTCCACATCTGCGATGAATTGCCCGCACCTATGCTATGGCAGGTGCTCTCCCTTAGCCGCTTCGGCGGATTCTAGCTGATTCCATCTTGGCCACTTCTGCGGATTGCATCTGCATTTGTAGGAGTCGCACCTGCGGCCTCCCAACCGCATATGCAAATATGACAGCAACCATAATACTTTAGTCGCCATACTCAACTCCAAAACCTCCTGTCAACCATCCGAAATCACCCCGAGGCCCCCGGGACCTCAACTAAAAGCACAAACAAGTCACATACCACTATCCAAACTTATACCAATCTTCAAAACACCTCAAAAACATCAAATCAACCAAATCACATTGGATTCAAGCCTAAGGTTCCAAAAATCTTTTGAATTCCACTTTTGATCAAAAAGTCTATCAAACCACGTCCAAATGACCTGAAATTTTACACACACATCCCAAACGACACAACAGACCTATTGCAACTCACGGAATTCCATTACGACCCCTATAACAAAATCTCTCATATCAACCAGAAAATGCCAAAACTCCAATTTCGCCAATTCACGCTTAATTCTACTATGGACCTCCAAAACATGTTTCGATCACACTCCTAAGCCCCAAATCATCTCCCGAAGCTATCTGAACCATCTGAATTCACATCTAAGTCCTTTTTCACATAAGTCAACATCCGATTGACTTTTTCAACTTAAGCTTACTCAAAAGAGACTAACTATCTCAAACCTTACCAAAACCTTTCCGAACCTAAGCCAACCAACCCGATAACATATAATACCGGTAAACAAGACAATAAGAAGCAGAAATGGAAAAAATGGAGCGGTAACATATGAAATGACCGGCCGGGTCGTTATACGGGTCTTGAATGACTTCATGTTTTGTATTTTGGCTTGCGTGGATGGTCGAATTTGATTTTCGAACATTACGGGATGTATTTCGATAAGTGATTCTTGCTTTAGAGGTTTAAGTTGAAAATGTTGACCGAGCTTTTACTTTCATAAAAACAACAACGAAACAACATTTTCATGGATCTAATAGGTTTTTATTGTTGATTTTGTACTTAGGTGTATGCCTAAAATCAAGTTTGGAGGTCCGTTGGTTTATGTGTGTTATTTTGATAAATTCTGGCAATTTAAAGACTTAGAATTTTGATAATTTTGACCGTATGTTAACTTTATAGCTATTGTATTTGGATTTCTATTTCGTAACATGAAATAGGTCGGTTTTGTCATTTGGAACTTGTCAGCAAATTTTGGCATCATTCTGAGTTGATTTGATAGGAATCGGATGCACGATTGTGTGTTTTGAAGTTCTTGAGTTTCATTTTGATTTCATGTGTTTTGAAGGTACAATTTGTGGTTTCAAATGTTGTTTTGGTGATTTGATCGTGCGAGCTAGTTCATGTTATGTTTTAGACATGTGTTGATGTTTTGTTCGGATCCCCGAGGGCTTAGGTGAGTTTTGTATGCGTTTGGGGGTGCTTGGAAGAGTTTTAGTGTTGCTGGTGTTGAATAGGTGTTGCAGGTCTCGCAAATGCGAGAATATGTTTGCATTTGCTGTACTCGCATATATGAGGTGGGAGATTGCATTTGCAAGAAATGTCTTATTCTGCTAGGATTGCATTTGCGAACCCTATTTTCGCATTTGTGAAGGTGATCTGGGCTCAGTAGTGATCGCATTTGTGATCATCTTGATAGCTTTTACGATGGTCAATTCACATTTATGAACAAGTCATCACATTTGTGATTACACTATGGATGGGAGGGGTTTTGCTTTTGCGATAATTTTCTCGCATTTGCGACACCTGTGCCTAGACATAAAAGCTGAGGGATGCGATTTTTAGTCTCATTTTCATATCATTGAACCCTAGACTCGGTAGGAGGTGATTTGAAAGAGGGATTTTCATCTTAAATCATTGCGTAAGAGATTTTGATCTATTTCCTACTATATTACATGATTATATGTGAGTTTTTACATCAAAATAATGAGAATCAAAGTGAAAGTTTGAGAAACTTTGTCTATATTCTGGAAAATCAAAATTTGAGTTTTGAGAGTCGATTTGTACTCAAATTTTGAAACAAAACACATGTATGGACTCGTGAGGTTGTAGGGTTGACTTTTGAATCAAACAACATCGAATAAATCAAATCACATCGGATTCAAGCCTAAGGTTCCAAAAATCTTCTGAATTTCGCTTTAGATCAAAAAGTCTATCAACCCGCGTCCAAATGACCTGCAATTTTGTACACACATCCCAAATGACATAGCAGACCTACTGCAACTCCCGGAATTCCATTCCGACCCCTACAACAAAATCTCACCTATCAACCGGAAAACACCAAAATTCCAATTTCGTCAATTCAAGCTTAAACCTTCCACGGACCTCCAAAACACGTTGTGATCACACTCCTAAGTCCCAAATCATCTCCCGAAGCTATCCGAACTATCGGAATTTACTTTCAAGCCATTTTTCACCTAAGTCAACACCTGGTTGACTTTTCCAACTTAAGCTTACTCAAAATAGACTAAGTATCTCAAACCTTACCAAAACCTTTCCGAACCCGAGCGAACCAACCTGATAACACATAATACCGTTGAACAAGAAAATAAGAAGCATAAATGGGAAAAATGGAGCGGTAACACATGAAATGATCGGTCAGGTCATTACAGGGGTCATGAATGACTTCATGTTTGTATTATGGCTTGCATGCATGGTTGAATTTTATTTTCTAATGTTACAAGATGTATTTGGATAATAGATTCTTGCTTTAGAGGTTTAAGTTGAAAATGTTGACCGAGATTTTACTATTATGAAAACAACCACGAAATAGCATTTTCATGGATCCGATAGGTTTTTATTAGGATTTTGTACTTAGGTGTATGCCCGAAATCGAATTTGGAGGTCCGTTGGTTTTTTTGTGTTATTTTGATTAAATTTGGCAATTTTAAAACTTAGAATTTTGATAAGTTTGAACGAAGGTTGACTTCATAGCTATCGTGTTTGGATTTCTATTTCGGGACATGAAATAGGTATGTTTTGTTATTTGGAACTTGTCAGCAAAGTTTGGCATCATTCTGCGTTGATTTGATAGGAATCGCATGCACGATTGTGTGTTTAGTAGTTCTTGAGTTTCATGTGTTTTGAAGGTACAATTTGTGGTTTCGAATGTTATTTTATTGATTTGATCGTGCGAGCTAGTTCATGTTATGTTTTATACTTGTGTTGATGTTTTTTTCGGATCCCCGAGGGTTTAGGTGAGTTTTGTACGCGTTTGGGAAAGCTTGGTAAAGTTTTAGTGTTGCTGGTGTTTGAATAGGTGTTGCAGGTCTCGCAAATGCGAGAATATGTTCGCATTTGCTGTACTCGCATATATGAGGTGGGAGATTGCATTTGCAAGAAAAGTCTTATTCTGCTAGGATTGTATTTGCGAACCCTATTTTCGCATTTGTGAAGGTGATCTGGGCTCAGTAGTGATCGCATTTGTGATCATCTTGATCGCTTTTACGATGGTCAATTCACATTTGTGAACAAGTCATCACATTTGTGATTACACTATGGATGGAAGGGGTTTTGCTTTTGCGATAATTTTCTCGCATTTGCGACACCTGCGCCTAGACATAAAAGCTGAGGGATGCGATTTTTAGTCTCATTTTCATATCATTGAACCCTAGAGTCGGTAGGAGGTGATTTGAAAGAGGGATTTTCATCTTAAATCATTGCGTTAGAGATTTTAATCTATTTCCTACTATATTACATGATTATATGTGAGTTTTTACATCAAAATAATGAGAATCAAAGTGAAAGTTTGAGAAACTTTGTCTATATTCTGAAAAATCAAAATTTGAGTTTTTAGAGTCGATTTGTACTCAAATTTTGAAACAAAACACATGTATGGACTCGCGAGGTTGTAGGGTTGACTTTTGAATCAAACAACATCGAATAAATCAAATCACATCGGATTCAAGCCTAAGGTTCCAAAAATCTTCTGAATTTCGCTTTAGATCAAAAAGTCTATCAACCCGCGTCCAAATGACCTGCAATTTTGCACACACATCCCAAATGACATAGCAGACCTACTGCAACTCCCGGAATTCCATTCCGATCCCTACAACAAAATCTCACCCATCAACCGGAAAACACCAAAATTCCAATTTCGCCAATTCAAGCTTAAACCTTCCACGGACCTCCAAAACACGTTGCGATAACACTCCTAAGTCCCAAATCATCTCCCGAAGCTATCCGAACCATCGGAATTTACTTTCAAGCCATTTTTCACCTAAGTCAACACCTGGTTGACTTTTCCAACTTAAGCTTACTCAAAATAGACTAAGTATCTCAATCCTTACCAAAACCTTTCCGAACCCGAGCGAACCAACCTGATAACACATAATATCGTTGAACAAGAAAATAAGAAGCATAAATGGGAAAAATGGAGCGGCAACACATGAAATGACCGGCCAGGTCGTTACAGGGGTCATGAATGACTTCATGTTTGTATTATGGCTTGCATGCATGGTTGAATTTTATTTTCTAATGTTACAAGATGTATTTGGATAATAGATTCTTGCTTTAGAGGTTTAAGTTGAAAATGTTGACCGAGATTTTACTATCATGAAAACAACCACGAAATAGCATTTTCATGGATCCGATAGGTTTTTATTAGGATTTTGTACTTAGGTGTATGCCCGAAATCGAATTTGGAGGTCCGTTGGTTTTTTTGTGTTAATTTGATTAAATTTGGCAATTTTAAAACTTAGAATTTTGATAAGTTTGACCGAAGGTTGACTTCATAGCTATCGTGTTTGGATTTCTATTTCGGGACATGAAATAGGTATGTTTTGTTATTTGGAACTTGTCAGCAAAGTTTGGCATCATTCTTCGTTGATTTGATAGGAATCGCATGCACGATTGTGCGTTTAGTAGTTCTTGAGTTTCATGTGTTTTGAAGGTACAATTTGTGGTTTCGAATGTTATTTTGTTGATTTGATCGTGCGAGCTAGTTCATGTTATGTTTTATACTTGTGTTGATATTTTTTTCGGATCCCCGAGGGTTTAGGTGAGTTTTGTACGCGTTTGGGAAAGCTTGGTAAAGTTTTAGTGTTGCTGGTGTTTGAATAGGTGTTGCAGGTCTCGCAAATGCGAGAATATGTTCGCATTTGCTGTACTCGCATATATGAGGTGGGAGATTGCATTTGCAAGAAATGTCTTAGTCTGCTAGGATTGCATTTACGAACCATATTTTAGCATTTGCGAAGGTGATCTGGGCTCAGTAGTGATCGCATTTGTGATCATCTTGATCGCTTTTACGATGTTCAATTCACATTTGCGAACAAGTAGTCACATTTGTGATTACACCGTGGATGGGAGGGGTTTTGCTTTTGCGATATTTTTCTCGCATTTGCGACACCTGCGCCTAGACATAAAAGCTGAGGGATGCGATTTTTAGTCTCATTTTCATATCATTGAACCCTAGACTCGGTAGGAGGTGATTTTAAAGAGGGATTTTCATCTTAAATCATTGCGTAAGAGATTTTGATCTATTTCCTACTATATTACATGATTATATGTGAGTTTTTACATCAAAATAATGAGAATCAAAGTGAAAGTTTGAGAAACTTTGTCTATATTCTGAAAAATCAAAATTTGAGTTTTGAGAGTTGATTTGGACTCAAATTTTGAAACAAAACACATGTATGGACTCGTGAGGTTGTAGGATTGACTTTTGAATCAAACAACATTGAATAAATCAAATCACATCGGATTCAAGCCTAAGGTTCCAAAAATCTTCTGAATTTCGCTTTAGATCAAAAAGTCTATCAACCCGCGTCCAAATGACCTGCAATTTTGCACACACATCCCAAATGACACATCAGACCTACTGCAACTCCCGGAATTCCATTCCGGCCCCTACAACAAAATCTCACCTATCAACCGGAAAATGCCAAAATTCCAGTTTCGCCAATTCAAGCTTAAACCTTCTACGGACCTCCAAAACACGTTCCGATCACACTCCTAAGTCCCAAATCATCTACCGAAAATATCCGAACCATCGGAATTTACTTTCAAGCCCTTTTTCACCTAAGTCAACACCTGGTTGACTTTTCCAACTTTAGCTTACTCAAAATAGACTAAGTATCTCAAAACTTTACCAAAACCTTTCCGAACCCGAGCGAACCAACCCGATAACACATAATACTATTGAACAAGAAAATAAGAAGCATAAATGGGAAAAATGGAGCGGTAACACATGAAATGACCGGTCGGGTCGTTACAGGGGTCATGAATGACTTCATGTTTGTATTATGGCTTGCATGCATGGTCGAATTTTATTTTCTAATGTTACAGGATGTATTTGGATAATAGATTCTTGCTTTAGAGGTTTAAGTTGAAAATGTTGACCGAGATTTTACTTTCATGAAAACAACCACGAAATAGCATTTTCATGGATCCGATAGGTTTTTATTAGGATTTTGTACTTAGGTGTATGCCCGAAATCGAATTTGGAGGTCCGTTGGTTTTTTTGTGTGTTATTTTGATTAAATTTGGCAATTTTAAAACTTAGAATTTTGATAAGTTTGACCGTAGGTTGACTTCATAGCTATCGTGTTTGGATTTCTATTTCGGGACATGAAATAGGTATGTTTTGTTATTTGGAACTTGTCAGCAAAGTTTGTCATCATTTTGCGTTGATTTGATAGGAATCGCATGCACGATTGTATGTTTAGAAGTTCTTGAGTTTTATGTTGATTTCATATGTTTTGAAGGTACAATTTGTTGTTTCGAATGTTATTTTGGTGATTTGATCGTGCGAGCTAGTTCATGTTATGTTTTATACTTGTGTTGATGTTTTTTTCGGATCCCCGAGGGCTTAGGTGAGTTTTGTACGCGTTTGGGAAAGCTTGGAAAAGTTTTAGTGTTGCTGGTGTTTGACTAGGTGTTGCAGGTCTCGCAAATTCTAGAATATGTTCGCATTTGCTGTACTCGCATATATGAGGTGGGAGAATGCATTTGCAAGAAATGTCTTAGTCTGCTAGGATTGCATTTACGAACCCTATTTTCGCATTTGCGAAAGTGATCTGGGCTTAGTAGTGATCGCATTTGTGATCATCTTGATCGCTTTTATGATGGTCAATTCACATTTGCGAACAAGTCGTCACATTTGTGATTACACCATGTATGGGAGGGGTTTTGCTTTTGCGATAATTTTTTCGCATTTGCGACACTTGCGCCTAGACATAAAAGCTGAGGGATGCGATTTTTAGTCTCATTTTCATATCATAGAACCCTAGACTTGATAGAAGGTGATTTTAAAGAGGGATTTTCATCGTAAATCATTGCGTAAGAGATTTTGATCTGTTTCCTACTATATTACATGATTATATGTGAGTGTTTACATCAAAATAATGAGAATCAAAGTGAAAGTTTGAGAAACTTTGTCTATATTCTGAAAAATCAAAATTTGAGTTTTGAGAGTCGATTTGGACTCAAATTTTGAAACAAAACACATGTATGGACTCGTGAGGTTGTAGGGTTGACTTTTGCATCAAACAACATCGAATAAATCAAATCACATCGGATTCAAGCTTAAGGTTCCAAAAATCTTCTGAATTTCTCTTTAGATCAAAAAGTCTATCAACCCGCGTCCAAATGACCTGCAATTTTGCACACACATCCCAAATGACAGAGCAGACCTACTGCAACTCGCGGAATTTCATTTCGACCCCTACAACAAAATCTCACCTATCAACCGGAAAACGCTAAAATTCCAATTTCGCCAATTCAAGCTTAAACCTTCTACGGACCTCCAAAACACGTTGCGATCACACTTCTAAGTCCCAAATCATCTTCCGAACCTATCCAAATAATCGGAATTTACTTTCAAGCCCTTTTTCACCTAAGTCAACACCTGGTTGACTTTTCCAACTTAAGCTTACTCAAAATAGACTAAGTATCTCAAACCTTACCAAAACCTTTCCGAACCCGAGCGAACCAACCCGATAACACATAATACCGTTGATTAAGAAAATAAGAAGCATAAAGGGGAAAAATGGAGCGGTAACACATGAAATGACCGGTCGGGTCGTTATAGGGGTCTTGAATGACTTCATGTTTGTATTATGGCTTGCATGCATGGTCAAATTTTATTTTCTAATGTTACAGGATGTATTTGGATAATAGATTCTTGCTTTAGAGGTTTAAGTTGAAAATGTTTACCGAGATTTTACTTTCATGAAAACAACCACGAAATAACATCTTCATGGATCCGATAGGTTTTTATTAGGATTTTGTACTTAGGTGTATTCCTGAAATCGAATTTGGAGGTCCATTGGTTTATTTGTGTTATTTTGATGAAATTTGGCAATTTAAAAACTTAAAATTTTGATAAGTTTGATCGTAGGTTGAATTCATAGCTATCTTGTTTAGATTTCTATTTCGGGACATGAAATAGGTCTTTTTTGTTATTTGGAACTTGTAAGCAAATTTTTGCATCATTCTGAGTTGATTTGATAGGAATCGCATGCACGATTGTGTGTTTAGAAGTTCTTGAGTTTCATGTTGATTTCATGTGTTTTGAAGGTACAATTTTTGGTTTCGAATGTTATTTTGGTGATTTGATCATGCGAGCTAGTTCATGTTATGTTTTAGACTTGTGTTGATGTTTTGTTTGGATCCCCGATGGCTTAGGTGAGTTTTGTACACGTTTGGGAGTGCTTGGAAGTGTTTTAGTGTTGCTGGTGTTGAATAGGTGTTGCAGGTCTCGCAAATGCGAGAATATGTTCGTATTTGCTGTACTCTCATATATGAGGTGGGAGATTGCATTTGCAAGTAATGTCTTAGTCTGCTAGGATTGCATTTGCGAACCCTATTTTCCCATTTGTAAAGGTGATCTGGGCTCAACAGTGATCGCATTTGTGATTATCTTGATCGCTTTTACGATGGTTAATTCACATTTAAGAACAAGTCATCGCATTTGTGATTACACCATGGATGGGAGGGATTTCGCTTTTGCGATAATTTTCTCGCATTTACGACACCTGCGCCTAGACATAAATGCCGAGGGATGGGATTTTTAGTCTCATTTTCTTATCATTGAACACTAGACTCGGTAGGAGGCGATTTTAAAGAGGGATTTTGATCTTCAATCATTGCTTAAGAGAATTTGATCTATTTCCTACTATATGACATGATTATATGTGAGTTTTGTACATCAAAATAATGGGAATCAAAGTGAAAGTTTGAGAAACTTTGTCCATATTTTGAAAAATCAAAATTTGAGTTTTGAGAGTCGATTTGGACTCAAATTTTGAAACAAAACACATGAATGGACTCGTGAGGTTATAGGGTTGACTTTTGAATCAAACAACATCGAATCAACCAAATCACATTGGATTGAAGCCTAAGAATCCAAAAATCTTCTGAATTCCGCTTTAGATCAAAAGGTCTATCAACCCGCGTCCAAATGACCTGCAAATTTGCACACACATCCCAAATGACACAGCAGACCTACTGCAACTCCAGGAATTCCATTCCAACCCCTACAACAAAATCTCACCTATCAACCGAAAAATGCCAAAATTTCAATTTTGCCAATTCAAGCTTAAACCTTCTACAGACCTCCAAAACACGTTCCGATCACACTTCTAAGTCCCAAATCATCTCCCGAAGCTATCCGAATAATCGGAATTTACTTTCAAGCCCTTTTTCACCTAAGTCAACACCTGGTTGACTTTTCCAACTTAAGCTTACTCAAAATAGACTAAGTATCTCAAACCTTATCAAAACCTTTCCGAACCCGAGCGAACCAACCCGATAACACATAATACCGTTGAATAAGAAAATAAGAAGCATAAATGGGAAAAATGGAGCGGTAACACATGAAATGACCGGTCGGGTCGTAATAGGGGTCTTGAATGACTTCATGTTTGTATTATGGCTTGCATGCATGGTCAAATTTTATTTTCTAATGATACAGGATGTATTTGGATAATAGATTCTTGCTTTAGAGGTTCAAGTTGAAAATGTTTACCGAGATTTTACATTCATGAAAACAACCACGAAATAGCATCTTCATGGATCCGATAGGTTTTTATTAGGATTTTGTACTTAGGTGTATGCCCGAAATCGAATTTGGAGGTGCGTTGGTTTATTTGTGTTATTTTGATGAAATTTGGCAATTTAAAAACTTAGAATTTTGATAAGTTTGAATGTAGGTTGAATTCATAGCTATCTTGTTTGGATTTCTATTTCGAGACATGAAATAGGTCTGTTTTGTTATTTGGAACTTGTAAGCAAATTTTGGCATCATTCTGAGTTGATTTGATAGGAATCGCATGCACGATTGTGTGTTTAGAAGTTCTTGAGTTTCATGTTGATTTCATGTGTTTTGAAGGTACAATTTTTGGTTTCGAATGTTATTTTGGTGATTTGATCGTGCAAGCTAGTTCATGTTATGTTTTATACTTGTGTTGATGTTTTGTTCGGATCCCCGATGGCTTAGGTGAGTTTTGTACGCGTTTGGGAGTGCTTGGAAGAGTTTTAGTGTTGCTGGTGTTGAATAGGTGTTGCAGGTCTCGCAAATGCGAGAATATGTTCGTATTTGTTGTACTCTCATATATGAGGTGGAGATTGCATTTGCAAGAAATGTCTAAGTCTGCTAGGATTGCATTTGCAAACCCTATTTTCGCATTTGTGAAGGTGATCTGGGCTCAACAGTGATCACATTTGTGATTATCTTGATCACTTTTACGATGGTTAATTCACATTTAAGACCAAGTCATCGCATTTGTGATTACACCATGGATGGGAGGGATTTCGCTTTTGTGATAATTTTCTCGCATTTACGACACCTGCGCCTAGACATAAATGCCGAGGGATGAGATTTTTAGTCTCATTTTCTTATCATTGAACACTAGACTCGGTAGGAGGCTATTTTAAAGCGGGATTTTGATCTTCAATCTTTGCTTAAGAGAATTTGATCTATTCCTACTATATTACATGATTATATGTGAGTTTTGTACATCAAAATAATGGGAATCAAAGTGAAAGTTTGAGAAACTTTGTCAATATTTTGAAAAATCAAAATTTGAGTTTTGAGAGTCGATTTGGACTAAAATTTTGAAACAAAACACATGAATGGACTCGTGAGGTTATAGGGTTGACTTTTGAATCAAACAACATCGAATCAACCAAATCACATCGGATTCAAGCCTAAGAATCCAAAAATCTTCTGAATTCCGCTTTAGATCAAAAGGTCTATCAACCCGCGTCCAAATGACCTGCAATTGTTCACACACATCCCAAATGACATAGCAGACCTACTGCAACTCCCGGAATTCCATTCCAACCCCTACAACAAAATCTCACCTATCAACCGAAAAATGCCAAAATTTCAATTTCGCCAATTCAAGCTTAAACCTTCTACAGACCTCCAAACCACGTTCCGATCACACTTCTAAGTCCCAAATCATCTCCCGAAGCTATCCGAATAATCGGAATTTACTTTCAAGCCCTTTTTCACCTAAGTCTACACCTGGTTGACTTTTCCAACTTAAGCTTACTCAAAATAGACTAAGTATCTCAAACCTTACCAAAACCTTTTCGAACCCGAGCGAACCAACCTGATAACAGATAATACCATTGAATAAGAAAATAAGAAGCATAAATGGGAAAAATGGAGCGGTAACACATGAAATGACCGGTCGGGTCGTTATAGGGGTCTTGAATGACTTCATATTTGTATTATGGCTTGCATGCATGGTCAAATTTTATTTTTTAATTTTACAGGATGTATTTGGATAATAGATTCTTGCTTTAGAGGTTTGAGTTGAAAATGTTTACCGAGATTTTACTTTCATGAAAACAACCACGAAATAGCATCTTCATGGATCCGATAGGTTTTTATTAGGATTTTGTACTTAGGTGTATGCCCGAAATCGAATTTGGAGGTCCGTTGGTTTATTTGTGTTATTTTGATAAAATTTGGCAATTTAAAAACTTAGAATTTTGATAAGTTTGACCGTAGGTTGAATTAATAGCTATCTTGTTTGGATTTCTATTTCGGGACATGAAATAGGTCTGTTTTGTTATTTGGAACTTGTAAGTAAATTTTGGCATCATTCTGAGTTGATTTGATAGGAATCGCATGCACGATTGTGTGTTTAGAAGTTCTTGAGTTTCATGTTGATTTCATGTGTTTTGAAGGTACAATTTTTGGTTTCGAATGTTATTTTGGTGATTTGATCGTGCGAGCTAGTTCATGTTATGTTTTATACTTGTGTTGATGTTTTGTTCGGATCCCCGATGGCTTAGGTGAGTTTTGTACGCGTTTGGGAGTGCTTGGAAGAGTTTTAGTGTTGCTGGTGTTGAATAGGTGTTGCAGGTCTCGCAAATGCGAGAATATGTTCGTATTTGCTGTACTCTCATATATGAGGTGAGAGATTGCATTTGCAAGAAATGTCTTAGTCTGCTAGGATTGCATTTTCGAACCCTATTTTCGCATTTGTGAAGGTGATCTGGGCTCAACAGTGATCGCATTTGTGATTATCTTGATCGCTTTTAAGATGGTTAATTCACATTTAAGAACAAGTCATCGCATTTGTGATTACACCATGGATGGGAGGGATTTCGCTTTTGCGATAATTTTCTCGCATTTACGACACCTGCGCCTAGACATAAATGCCGAGGGATGGGATTTTTAGTCTCATTTTCTTATCATTGAACCCTAGACTTGGTAGGAGGCGATTTTAAAGAGGGATTTTCATCTTCAATCATTGCGTAAGAGATTTGGATCTATTTCCTACTATATTACATGATTGTATGTGAGTTTTTACATCAAAATAATAAGAATCAAAGTGAAAGTTTGAGAAACTTTGTCTATATTTTGAAAAAATCAAAATTTGAGTTTTGAGAGTCGTTATGTACTCAAATTTTGAAACAAAACACAAGTATGGACTAGTTCCCCCATACCCTAGTCATGTATTGACTTTTGTTGACTTTTGAGCCATTGTTTAAAGATCATAGATTTAATTATTGGAATTGATTTATCTTGCATTATTTGACGTTATTGAGTTGATTTTAGTTAGATTTCAGCCGAGCGAAGGTAAATTGTAAAGGGAAGGGTATTTTAGAGGATTGATTGAAGGCTTTTGAGGTATGTATCTTACCTAATATTGTTCGGGGGAACTAGCCCGTATTGATTGGTTTGTTTGCACTATTTGAAATTCGTGAAAGACGTGTACACGAGCTGACGAGTGTGTACACAACTTATATGTAAAAATTAGACCGTTTTAGGTTCTTAGATTCTCATATACATTAAAATGAAGTTGCCTTATGATGTTATACCCTCCATTGTTAAATTTACCCTTACATACCATATTTGATGTTTATTGGTTTATGTCCTATCTTTTGTTGCCAAATATACTCTCACATGCTTTAATTGTTATCGTTGCCTCTTTACTGTTACATGTTGTTTCTTCTGTGGTTGTTTATCCTTAATTGAAGTTGTTGTCACATGTTATCTCTTCCATAATTGGTCGTCCTTATTTGCAGTCATTATTACATGTTATCTCTTCCACTATTGACTTATCCTTTTTGAAGTCATTGTTACATCTTATCTCTTTCATTGTGATTTATCCTTACTTGAAATCGCCGTTAGATGTTATCTCTCTTATTGTTTAGTTATTCTTATTTGAAATCATTGACACATGTTATATCTCTTATTGTTGAGTAATTCTTATTTGAAATCATTGACACATGTTATCTCTCTTATTGTTGAGTTATTCTTATTTTTAAATCATCGTTACATGTTATCTTTCCTATAATTGAGTTATTCAAATTTGATATTGTTGTTATACATTATTTCTCTCATTGTTGAGTTATTCTTATTTGAAGCCATTATTACTTGTTATGTCTTTCATTATGAGCTTGTTCTCCCGTTTCATTGTGTTTTGGAATTCTTGTGTTGATTTACCTGTCGTACTCCCGAATTATTGTTATTGTTGTTGTTATTTTTGTTGTTGGTTTATTCAATGTTGTTGCACCGAGGTCTATGTGTGGTTGTGGTATTTGACTTGTTTAAAAGGAAATGTTGTGGCATATGGGGACATGTGGTGCGCGTTTTATGATGTGTTGTTATGTTTTTGACACACGTGATGTTGTTGAGAGGATTTTTCGGGGTGTTTGCACGTGAGTTGTCCATGCTATTGTTATTATCGATGTTTGTATATGCGGCATGATAAGGTGGGCTATAGGTGTAGGTCTGCGCATGTGGTGAGACAAGGCGGGAATATTGTTATCCATATATTGCGAAACAAGGCGAGCATTTACTTTATTATTGTGCACGCGACGAGCCAATAGGGCTTATGTAGGGGAGGATTTGTAGTGGCCTGTGATACGCTCAAATTACACTTTAATAAATAGTGTAAGGCGGTCGGTGTCAAATATAATAACCCAACAAGGTTGGGGCCGAATCTCACAGGGAATAGGTGTGAAAAGGTTACTCTTATAGTGTGTTGCTCGACTAAAGTCGTATCTCTATTCGATTAATAGTAACAAGAGAATGGTTTTATAGTAACAAGAGTATGAATTGAGTTTGTTTGGAAGTATCAACTAATTGGAATATTTATAGAGTAATTAACTGGATTAAAGAAACCAAGGTTGTGTCCCCTTTAATGGAGTGTAATGCTTATCGGTGTTAATATGATATATTTCTAATGGAAGCTTCTTTTGATACGCAAATGATGTCTAAGTAACTACCCAATATTTCCCAATAGTTGAGTAGTATTTCCTCTTTATAATTTTGCCAAATATAAAAGAGTTGCAATTTAGAACCATCAATATATGCCAAGTAAAACCCACTTATTCTTAAGAGATTCTATTAAACAAGGTTTAAAGCCTTGAGTCATTGATATTTACTTCTACCAAATTCTAACCCACTTTCCCAAGCAAAGCAAGAATTTAATGGCACTTGTTAATGTTTGCAACCACCAACAATAAATGAAGAATGAGAAGTAAACAAATATCAACCAACCATTATATATATATTCAATGTTAAACACCCATTAGCATAACACCCATTTAGGGTACACAACCTTAGTATTTAAAGTTAGCTACTCATACTACAATACAAAAACCAAAGAGTATTTAATGTCATAAAAGCTTACAAAGTAGAGAATCTTCACCCAAAAGCTTCCAAAAGTGAGGAATATTACTGTCTTGGAATGTGGTTCAAAGACTAGACAAGATGAGCCCACAAAGACATCATAAAACTATTTATAGTGGACTCAAAATTGGGACAGAAAACGGACAAAAATGCCCTTTCAGGTCTGATATGCGATCGCATTCTTGTCGCAGAGCACGTATGTTGTCCGCATCTTGAACATCCTCATCGCAGACTGGAACCCTAGTTTACAGGTCTTCTTCGCATTCCAATTATGCGGATCGCATTGCAGAAATGCGATCGCATTTTGCATCGCATCTTCGTCCTTCATTGACCTTCATGGTTGGTTTGCGGTTCACTCTGCGGCTCGCATGTTGGTTCTGCGGTCGCATAATAGACCGCATTCTTGACTTGAGATTTAACCCAGATCTCTGCTTTTGTCTGCGATTTGAGGTGCATTCTGCGGCTCGCATGTCTGATCTGCGATCGCATAGTGTATCGCAGACCAGCATTTTTGCTACATTTTGCTCTTTTTTTGTCTTTTTTCTTCCATTTCCATGTTCTTGGGTTCTCAATCCTTATGTACTGTATAAACAACAAAACTACATAAGTAACGGAGATAATTGCATTAAAACAAGCTAAAATCTAAGCAATTAATATTGAAATGTGCCGAAATTCTCCGGCATATCAACACCCCCAACTTAAACTCTTGCTTATCCTCAAGCAACTAAAACAAACTTAGCCTATTCTAGACTTTATTTACAAAACATGAAACGATAATGACTATGGGTGGTGTTCATTGCTAGTACTTCAAGCATGCATCTATAGTTGTTTTACCCTTCTTGAACTGATAGTACATACAAGGAGAACTAATCAACTTGTGAACCTTGAGCCTCAGACATTGCGACAAAATGTTACCCTCAGCTGGGTGCAATTGCATTTGACTCAAAAGCTCAACTTTTGTTTAACTCCACAGTTCATGTACCCTCACTAGAAAGAAGGTCCCAAAATCACAATATTTACAAGGACAATAAAAGGGACAGTTTACAAATACACTCACTCTCAGAAAGAACTTCAAATGTTACAATATTTCATACCATAAGCTTGCCCTTATTTTAATTCGCCGCTTATTCAAGAATGTTCGGTTGGAGGTCTCATAAGGACTTTTTAAGCTTGTAGTGTAGGTTTCGGGGAGGGTTGGATAGACATTTGGGTACAAGTGACTTCACCCTCCTTGAACACTACTCACAATTTTCCATTTGTTTTTACTTTGCTTCTTTTCAAACCCTCATAGCCTCATTTGCGTCTAGTTTCCAATATAGAAACACCTTACATACCTCTTCTAATTTTATTCAAGGCTCCATAATTTATATACATACAAATATTTTCTCCTTTTTTTCTCTTTTGGAGCTTGAATAATCTAAAACAAACACTTTTGAGGCATGTGGTCCTAACTCAACGTACAACCTTACCAATCTCTACTGCGACACCACCCCAACTTAGGATTTTAGCCTCGTTCTCAATGTTCAAGGAGGGACAGGTTCAGGAGAGGGGATTATTTTACAAAAAAAGGAGAGGTTTGTAATGAATTGGCCAAAGAAAAGGCTTAAAGGCTCAAATTGGGTACTAGTGATATTATTTATGTACAGGACGGCTTGAAAGGCTACAGAGGTCTAGCAAATAAGACAAAGAACGTTTAAGATCATCCCTCCAACCAAACATACTATCATTAGCATTGAAAAACCAACCGGGCAAGTTCTAGATGATAGAAGTAAACACGAGAGTTACATACACATAGAGAACTCACACACACATGGTACACGACTGTTTCATTCACATAATTTGACGTTTTAGAGTCAAAACTTGGAAACTCAAGGCTTTCATCATAGAAACATGTATAACTCTAGGTCACCATTGAGTAACAGAGCGAGCCTCAAGTTCACAAAGTTAATCACAAAGACCAATTCCCCTAAGAAAGTTGTCAATCTATCCATCATCGGGAAAAGTCGACAAAAACAATATTTTTTTATATGTGGAAGGGTATATGCTATGTACAGACACACATGATTGATACTAGGCAATTACACCAAACCGGTCAAAATCATTCATTTTATGATCCCGGTTCTACTATTACACCCTTGGAAAAGAACGGGGAGAAGAAAAACCAAGAGGAATTGATTCCTAATCACTATCTACTTGTTTTTGTTGTTTTTCTTTTATATGGACAATGGTATCATATTTAATCGGGAGAAGAAAAACCAAGAGGAATTGATTCCTAATCACTATCTACTTGTTTTTGTTGTTTTTCTTATATATGGACAACGGTATCATATTTACACAACGCTATTATGAACACAAAACAAACACTAATATTAACATCATCACGAATTTCATAACACAACTCATGTACCGAAGTCATACAAATATATACAGAACACAAAATACACATAAGTACAAGAGTCTGATTGTAACATAAAGATATGCATATGTACAACAGTTTCCAATATCACAAAGATATCTAGACTGCTACCCTCCACCCCCAACTAAAAGCAAGCATTGTCCCTAATTCATAAAAAATAGAGAGATGAGTTTGAGGGGGGCTCCCTGAGGCACACTAAGTACTATGGGAGTCAGTAGCTGGCTGAGTACTGGAGGGGTCAGCCTCGGATGTGGAAGTTGGGACTGATGAGAGCTCGGTCTAAGGAGTGACCTCTCCTGATGGAGTAATGCTCTCAGGCTGGTCCAAAGCAGGAGTTGGAGCTGGAGCTGGTGCTGGAGCCTGTGAGCTGCTACTCTCGCCCACTAATGGCGGGGTGACTGATGGAGTTATAGGGCTGGCCATGTCTACTAGAGACCGCTGGATCGCTGTCTGCATATCTACTTGTTCCAATTCTTCAATAGCAGCCTCCTAAATAATAGCATCCTCGACATAGGCATCCGCAATCTGCTTTCCTTTATCCTGAGGGCCATCATCACTTGAATATCCAAAACTTTCCTCATCCTCGCTCCCATCTTCCTCCTCATCTTCTGATTTACCAGAACCTCCGGACTCTTCCCCATAATGGATCACAATATGGACTGGAGGGGCTTTAGGCTGGGAAGCTCCGACAGTAGGAGGGGCAGTATCAGTTATCAATGCAATGAAGTCAAGACCTAAGTCCGGAGGTGCTGTGCCTGTCACCTGATCACTATCTGTGGGAAGGAGTGATGATAGATTGAACTCCAAGTTCTGCATCTTTTGGAGCTCGGTCTTCATAGAAGCAAAATACTTCTTGAGTCCAGGAAACCCACTATTTTCTCCACCCTCAACTCAAGTTGCTGTAGACAATCCTCATATTTTGACTGTTGTTGTTGGAGGGCCATCACTGAGGATTCCATAGGCATTAGGGCTTGTTTGATTAGATTTGGCAATGTCTTCAAAAGCTGATCTACTTTAGCATTGGCATATTGAGCCAGTAGACCAAGCTTCGAGACAGCAGGAATGGTGATGGCAGGCTGGACAGTGGTGGACTGAGAAGTAGGCTCGAAAGTGGAAGTGGGGGCCACTGTAACCTGAGGTGTCACTGGTGTCTGGGAGTCACTGTGCTTTAGATTAATCGGATCTTGGACCTGAACCTGTGATAGGGTAGCAACAACAATGATACGAGAGATATCCATGGGACGTGTGATATCAATATCCCTCGTTTCCTTTACAGTTTTATCAATTGGCAGGATGGGAACTTTCATAGCTTTACACAGAGTTGTGATCAGGCAAGGGAAAGGAAGTGAAGTTGCTTGCTGCATTACTCGGATCCCTATTTCTCGGAAGATCAAAGCTCCCACATCTATCTTGATACCAGTCATGATGCAAGCAATCAGAAGGGCCTTCTCGGTGGCTATTTCAGTTTCATTTTGAGTTGGTACCAACCGATAAGTGACAAAACTGAGCCAGTAACGACCCTCTCTCGTAAGATCTTCCTTATATATCTTGTGCTAAGGATCGACCCAAGAGGGAGTCCCTTTTGCTATCACTGAGGCAATCCGTCCACATTCATTCTCCTTATTTTTGATTTTTTCAGTGTACTCAGCTGTGCCTGCTCTCCATCATGTGACGTAGAACTCAATAAGGGCCTCAATGTTGCAGAAAATAGTCTTTCCCCAGACAAGCACTTGGTCGGTGAAAACTTTGTTGCATTTGTGGTATTTCGTCCTAGAGGCCCCATAGGATGCATAGAATTCCCTCACAAGGGTCTCATTGTATTACGTGGGTGGCTCAGTGAAGTTCTCCCATCTCCGTGTTTTTATGTTTTCCAGGATATGGGGGTATTTGTCTTTGAGCCCGTTAAAGCTCAGTTGTTTCTCACCCAGGATTTTGCACTTTGTGAGCCCTTTTCTAAATACCTCCCTGGACCCATAAACCCCAAATCGGAGCTAGAAATCTTCACCTCGTTTCTTTCTCTCTTCAGCCTCTATATTGATTGAGGGCTTGAGCTCCTCCGCCTCAGGCTGGAGGGGCTCGGCACGTTGTCCTCTATCCGCGATCGCTTACTGGTGGAAGCCCGCTTTGATGAGCGTCTCTTTTGACCAATATCTGCACAATGATGAAGAGTGAGTGACATCATTAACAATACGGAGAATATATAGACGAATCAAAAGCAAGAAAGAAAATACGATCTGGTCTGCGATCGCAAAACCATAATGCGGACCGCAGACTTGTCGCAGATCGTGTAGTCTCTACTGGTGGTCCCATTCTGCGGTGAGTTATGCGGTCGCATAACCACTATGTGGACCGCATAACCATCGCAGAATTGACATGGCTATATGGTTCAAATCTGAAATCTCTGTATCAATCTACAGTGAATTTGCGGTCCGCATGTCAAATCTGCGATCGCAAAGACACCGCATTTCATCATCTTCTTCAGAAGATTTAGGGTTTAGTTGTGCGGCCAAAATGCGGACCGCATTTTCACAATGCGGGCCGCAGATGCCTTCTACTACACAGGTCACCCAAGCTATCAACAATGGCGGTCCTATTTCATTCTACCCCGTACCCCAAATTATTTTCAACCCAAAAGCATGTACACTACAGAGAAGCAGCTACACAAACAACTAAACACATTTTTGCACAGGATTTAAACGAAAAATCTCTGAACATACAGTGTAAATCAAAGATAAAATGAGGGAGAAACGGGTACATACCAGCAGAGTTTGATGATTGGGACAATGAGTGTGACAAATTGAGTCCTTTGGTTGCACACAATTTGAGCTTGATTTGGTTCGAAGTCCGTTCGTGTTCTTCCCCCCTTTTTTCCGTTTTTTTGTTTTGTTTTGAGTGAGAGACGAGAGGGTTATGCGGACATACCTTGTCGATTCTGCGATGGATAGGACACCGCATAACACATAGTGCGACTGCATGTATGTTATGTGATGAGGCTAAGGACCAAGCTGAAGGGAGGCAAATGTGGTACAAAATGCGGTCGCATAAATTAAATGCGGACCGCATAATGCACCACCTCACCGCATTTTCAACCACAATTTTAACCCAAATCTGTGCTTAGGTTTGTGGTCAGAGTGCGGTCTGCATAGCTAAAATGCGACCACATTTGTGCAGCAGAATTCACCTAGTGGTTTTTCTTCCACTTTTTATGCATTCGTACCAATTGTTGTGATCTTTTGAACCCCCTGCACTTTCACACACACTTTAAATTGCTTAAATAAATTATCTATCAAAAACTAAAAATTCATAGAATAAAAGAGTGTTACCACACATGGGTTGCCTCCCATGAAGCGCTTGATTTAACGTCGCGGCACGACGAAGTTGATGTTCCTTTGGTATCACTCAGTGGTCGGGCATGGACCATCTTTGAGAGCCAGCTGCTCCACCAAATGTTTTTCTCCATCAGTGCCCAAGTAGTGCTTGATTCGTTGGCCATTTACCTTGAATGTCCGGGACCCATCTATTGATTCTAATTCCACAGCTCCATAAGGAGAAGCTTGACCACTTTGAATGGACCGGACCATTTTGATTTAAGCTTGCCTGGAAACAATTTGAGCCTTGAGTTAAAGAGCAAGACCAAATCACCCGTCTTGAACTCTTTTTTCAATATCTTCTTGTCATGGACAAACTTCATCCGTTCTTTGTACACAACTGCACTTTCATAAGAGTGGAACCGGAATTCCTCCATTTCATTGAGTTGTGTTAACCTCAAATTTGCAGCTTCAGCCCAATCTAAGTTTAGCCTTTTCAATGCCCACATAGCTTTGTGTTCCAATTCCATGGGTAGAAGACATGTTTTACCAAAGACTAGACGATAAGGAGAAGTACCAATAGGGGTTTTGTAGGCCGTGCGGTATGCCCACAATGCATCATCTAGCTTCCTTGACCAGTCGGTCCTATTTGCGTTAACAGTTTTTGCTAGAATGCTCTTGATCTCCCGGTTAGAAACCTCAACTTGACCACTTGACTGCGGATGATAAGGTGAGGCCACCTTGTGCTTTACGCCATACTTCTCAAGCAGCCCCGAGAATGCCTTGTTACAAAAATGAGATCCACCGTCACTGAGGATGGCTCTAGGAGTTCCAAACCGAGTGAATATGTTTTTCTTCAAGAAGGTGGTCACACTCCTTGCCTCATTGTTTGGTAAGACAACTGCTTCAACCCATTTGGACACATAGTACACAGCTACCAAGATGTATTTCATCCCATAAGAACTTACAAAGGGGTCCATGAAGTCGATTCCCCACACGTCAAAGATCTCTATCTCCATCACAAAGTGCATTGGCATTTCATGCCTCTTGGAGATTGAACATTGTCATTGACATTGGTCGCAAGCCTTGACCATTTGATTGGCATCATGGTAGATGGAAGGCCAATAATACCCACATTCAAGAACTTTAGCCGCCATCCGATTTCCTCCATGATGACCCCCAACCGGTGAGTCATGGCATGCCTTGAGAATTGGCATAACCTCTTCTTTGGAAACACACCTTCTGATAATATTGTCAGCACAAATACGGAACAAGTATGGTTCCTCCCAATAGTATTGCTGGCAGTCTCTCAAAAACTTCTTTCTTTGATAAAATTCCAATCCGTCCGGGATAAGGTCACTAACCAAGTAGTTAGCAATATCGGCATACCAAGGAGCAAAAGTGCTAGATAATGCCAATATGTGCTCATCAGGGAATGCATCGTTGATTTCAAGATCTCCCTGTGTTCTCCCTACTTCCTCAAGCTGTGACAAATGATTCGCCACTTGATTTTGAGTTCCCTTGCGATCTTTGACTTCGAAGTCAAATTCTTGCAACAACAGGACCCATCAAATTAATCGAGGCTTTGCATCCTTCTTTTCCATGAGATATCGAAGAGCCGCATGATCAGTGTATACCACCACCTTGGACACCAACAAATAAGCCAGGAATTTTTCAAAAACATACACAATAGCAAGAAGATCTTGCTCAGTTACCGTGTAGTTCATTTGTGCCCCATTGAGAGTTTTACTTGCATAGTAAACCGGGTGAAGAACTTTGTTGTGATGTTGGCCAAGCATTGCTCCAATGGATACACCACTGGCGTCACACATGAGCTCGAAAGGAAGTGACCAATCGGGCGTGACAATAATGGGTGTCGTGGTGAGCCTTCGCTTTAACTCCTCAAAAGCTTTAAGACAACTCTCATCAAGCACAAACTTGGCATCGTTTTCGAGGAGTTTGCACATGGGGTTAGCAATCTTGGATAAGTCCTTGATGAAGCTCCTGTAAAACTCGGCATGCCCTAGAAAACATCTAACACCTTTCACGGAGGTCGGTGGAGGAAGCTTAGAAATAATCTCAATTTTTGCCCGGTCGACTTCAATACCATGCTTTGAAATTTTGTGCCCAAGCACAATGCCTTCGTAAACCATGACGTGACACTTCTCCCAATTTAGCACAAGGTTGGTCCCTTCGCATCGCATAAGCACTTGTCTAAGATTGTTAAGACAGTGCTCAAACGAATCACCAACCACCGAGAAATCATCCATGAAGACTTCAAGAAAGTCCTCAACCATGTCGGAGAAGATGGACATCATACACCTTTTGGAAAGTGGCCGGAGCATTGCACAAGCCAAATGGCATCCGGCTAAAAGAAAAAGTGTCATACGGGCAAGTAAACGTAGTTTTCTCTTGATCTTCCAAAGCGATGTTGATTTGATTGAAGCCGGAGTAACAATCAAGGAAACAATAAACTGACCCCCCCCCCTCGCTAACCGTTCAAGCATTTGATCAATAAAAGGCATAGGGAAGTGGTACTTGCAAGTAGCATTGTTAAGTTTCCGATAGTCCATACAAACTCGCCATCCAGTCACAATTCGCGTTGGAATGAGCTCATTCTTCTCATTTTCGATCACGGTCATGCCACTCTTTTTGGCACACATTGTACTGGGCTCACCCACGAACTGTCGGCAATGGGGTAAACTACCCCGACATCCAACCACTTGATAATCTCCTTCTTTACTACATCTTGCATAGACGGGTTCAACCGTCTTTGATGTTCCACACTTGGATTTGTTTCGCTCTCCAATTGGATTTTATGTTCACAAATTCTCGCGGGGATTCCACGAATGTCCGTAATGGTCCATCCAATGGCTTGCTTATGTTCTTTCAAGACATCCAACAATTGGTTTACCTGCACATTATTTAGCAAAGACAAAACGATTACGGGTAAAGTATCATTAGAGCCAAGACATTTATACCTTAAGTGCGGCGGGAGAGGCTTGAGCTCTAGTTATGGTGGCTCAATGATTGATGGCTTGGCGGGAGGTGTGGCCCTATTCTCCAAGTCAAGAGAAAGCTTTTCCGGAGTGTAAGCATAGGATCCAAGACCCTACAATGCATTTACCGACTCCATGTACCCATCCATGTCCTCATCATCAAAGTTTACCAAGATAGCCACCAATGCCTCACCAAGGCATTGTTCTCCATTTTCAATTCGACGGCATCTTCAACCTCATCAACCACATCTATCACTGAAATGCTCTCATACTCATGGGGTAATTTCATACCCTTGCTCGCTTGAAATGTGACTTCTTCATCATTCACTCGGAACTTAATTTCATTTCACTCCGAATCCATGAGTGCTCTTCCCGTGGCTAGGAATGGTCTCCCCAAGATGATATGGATCTCTTTATCAACAACACAATCAAGAATTACAAAGTCGGCGGGCAAATGGAATTTTCCAACTTTCATAATCACATCATCAACAATTCCTACTGGTCGCTTAATATATCGATCGGCCATCTTCAACCTCATCAACCACATCTATCACTGAAATGATCTCATACTTGTAGATGGAAAGTGGCATCAAGTTGATGCTAGCCCCATTGTCACAAAGGGCTTTTGCAAAGTCACGCTCCCCGATAGTGCATGGAATAGTAAATGCTCCCGGGTCCTCTTTCTTTTGGAAAGGGCTTGTGGCAATAATAGAGCTAACCCGGTGAGTCATGTTTACCACCTCATTCTTTGTGGTCCTCTTTTTAGTGATCAAATCCTTCAAATATTTGGCAAACCCCGGCATTTCTTGAAAAGCCTCCAAAATGGAATGTTCACCGACAATTGCTTTAGAATATCATAGAATTTCTCAAGCTTTCTATCATCAACCCTTCTAATAAGTCTTTGAGGAAAAGGCGGAGGAGGTACAGGAATAGTAGGTGGAGCTTTTGATGTCTCCTTCTCCTTTTCCTTCACCCCTTCTTGGTTGACTTCTTGCACCTTCTCTTTTTCCGGCACCCTTTCAACTTCAACAACCCCTTGCTCTTCTGCTTCAAATTATTGTTCGGCTTCTTCCCCAACAACCTCTTGCTCAATGTCACCTTGTTAAACTTCCCCGCTTATAGTAATTATTGCCATGATGTGAGAAGTTGAGCCACTTCTACCACTCTTCGGGTTCGCAATGGTATCACTAGGAAGTTGCCCTTTTTGCTTTGGGTTTTTCTCTCTTGAAAGGTCTCTCATTTGCATCTCTAACTTTTGGATAGATGCGGTGTGAGAGCCAACAACTTCGGTCATGTTTCTCATGGACACGTCAGACTTTTCTTGGTTTTGCAATACTCTTTCAAGTATGCTTTCTAACTTTGACTCACTTGACGACCCTTGATTTGCATAATGACCTTTTGGGGGAACATACGAGTTGGAGCTCCGATTTGCAAAGTTGTTGTTGTTGTTCCAATTTCCTTGATGCATGTTACCTTGATCATTTCTCCATTGTTGGTTGCCTTGCCCTTGCGGGTTTGGCCCCCACTGTATTTGTTGCCCTTGACCGTGATAGGGTTTCCTTTGATACCCTCCTTGAGGGTTGTTGATATAAGTTTCTTCCTCAAAATTTTCATCTAAGATGGGCTGGACATCTTCCACTGCATTCGCTTTCTTTGTCTGATTCTCGGTAAACATCTTTGTCAGCACATTTACACTTGTTGCAAGCTAGGCAATCACTTGATCCCTCTCTTGATTTTCCTTGATTAAGTTGCTCAAGGAAGGAGAGCCATATGAGATTCCTCCGATAGTATCCTCTGAATGCCATGCTTAGTTGTGCTTTGCCATTTTGTCCCGGATTTGTGTCACTCTTGCAAATGATTTGTCTATGAAAGATCCGTCAGCTGCATTCTTGGCGATGGCTTGGTTCATGGGATCCAAACCCATATAAAAAATTTCCAACAACATGGAATCCGGAAAACCATGGTTTGGAGACCTCACCAAGTATAATTTGAAGCGATCCCATGCCTCATGCAACTGCTCTCCCTGTATTTACTTGAAGAAAAAAATCTTATCCCGCTACTCAGACTTTTTGCTCTTTAGGAACCACTTGGACAAAAACGCCCGGACAAGTTCAGGCCAAGAATGGATAGAGTTGGGTGGCAGATTCTGGAGCCATTTCCTCGCATCCCCAGCTAGAGAATACTTGAAGCATCTCAACCTCAGGGCATCGTCATAGCATCTCAACCCCAAGTTTATTTCTGCTAATGTGATTTGTCGGGATGCTCGGTTTTGTGTTTTGAGGAGTTTTGGGACACTTAGTCCCTAAATGAGAGCTTAAGTGTTAGAAAGTCGACCGAAGTCGGAACAGTGGGGAGACAGCCTCGGAATGGAAATCCGACGGTTCCGTTATGTCACGACCCAAACCGAATGGCCGCGACAGGCACCCGGTTCTTTACTCAACCGAGTACCAACGTAACATATATTTCTTATCATATTATCATGAGTAAATGAGCCAAAAAACCCGTCATGAGATAACAAGAATACAACATAAGGGAATACTCAACATATGAAGACCCAATATGATATACAAACTTATATATGTGACATACGGGCCTATAAGGCCAACATGACCATTAGTAAACTCGAAACATAGGCCGACAAGGCCATACAAGTATCCATACACCTGACATCTGTCTACAAGCCTCTAAGAGTACATAAAATCATAAAGGTCGGGACAGGGCCCCGCCATACCAATCAATACATATCCAAAGCATACTGACCAAATAGGCAACTCCGGAGCAAGTGGAGTGTACCAACACCTTCGTTGAGCTAATAGCCTACTGGAGGACTGTCAACCTATCAATCGAGACTTACGGGCATGAAATGCAGCGTCCCCAGGCAAAAGGGATGTCAGTACGAATAAAGTACCGAGTATGTTAGGCAGGAAAACATAAACAAGAACAATAATGTAAAGAGAGAGATAAAGGAGATACAACCTGTAACATAAGAGTGCCTCTGGGGTTAGTGATATGAAATGCATAATACATATATATACATAAACTTTTTAAAACATTCGCCTCTGTGGGCATCATCATCATCATATCGTACCTGGCCTCAAAGATGACTCGGTAAAAGCGTACCCGACCATCATAAGGTTCGGTAGAATCGTACCCGGCCATGTGGAACTCGGTAAACCAACTGATTAGTGGTGGCACAATAGGTGTCGTACCCGACCGACTATAGCGTGGCTCGGTAGAGTAAAATAGACGCATATATATAATGCATGCTCAACTCATGGAATCACATTCTAAACCTTTTGGAGTGACTTAAGAACATTATGGACAACCCTACCATCAATATGAACCTTAGTAGGATTTAAGGATCATGCACACTTGTTTAGAATAATTTTATAAGGAAAGAACAACATGGACAACCTTAGTTGCTAGGAGTAGAGTCATTATGAAATAGCATATCGTTTATGTTCATGTCATTTTAGATCATGACAAAAGAAAGAAGAAATTGCCTTAACATACCTTAAACCCATTGAGTCCCTAATACCTTCCAAGCAACTCTTCAAACAAGTCAACTCAATCTATCATAGTATAAGGAGATTCAAAATCAGTGCTGAGCAAAGGCTAAGTCTATAACTTAAGCTAGTAGCTCGTTTACGTAAATTTGGGCAGCATCTCCCTTGTAACAAGGGCCTCTTCCAATACCATATACCAACAAAAATTACCAGAGCAATCCATCAATACATAATTATCAATATCAAGACACCATATAACAACAACAAGTCACAACTACATTACGACGAGCGGCAAGCTCCGATTGGAATCTGTATACCCCTTTTCAATCCTTATAGATTTCTTACTTCAACATAAAAGTATCATTAACATGATAATGAAGTCATTAATCAATGATTCTAGTCTTATACCATATATTTATAACAACGAAAATAATCCACAACTTCAACTATCCTCAATTAGCAACTTTATTCACTAGTTCATGTCTAGCCCATCCATTTAACTTAATCAACATCAAGATAACCTTAGGCACAAGAAAAATCACAATATACTTACCTTATACAGTAACTTCAAGTCAAAATCCAATTTATATTCAGTTTACAACAACCCTTAATAGCAATACAACACCATAGAAGTGACTTAAGCTAATCCAAGTATTATCTTGTAGTTTATCATCCTAACAACTTAACCAATATAAAAGCAAGATTAAAAACAATTAGTAGGATGTTATACTCACCTTAGACAGCATCAAATACTTGGAATTTCATCCAAATACAGCCCACAACAATCCTCAATGACAACACAACCTCAAAGAGGTGTTGTTCTTCACTAGAACTAAGTTTTGATATTGAAATATGGTGTAATCACTTTGGAATCACTTCAAACCCTTATGGTATATGTTTAGGAGGGTTAGGAGAGGTTTGGATACGAATTTTAGTTGAAAAATGAGCAAAAATAGGCGTCCAAATCGTTTATAAATTGAAGTAGGTCAACCACCACCTAAGTGGGTCCCATTGAGAGCTGCTTGCGCGGTCTCGCGAAAATGCAAATATATTTCTACTCTGATGTTGTATTGATGAACGGTTTAATGCGTTAGAAACTAGACTCGTAGACCTTAAATATGGTAGGTAGAAAACCCCATGATTCCAAGTATATTTGGAGAAATTCTCAGATACATTTGACCTAAATTTCAGCAAATTTATGAATGTAACTTGTGATGACCTTTGCCAACTCTTGTTCCACAACTTGCTTTCCTTCAAAATGTAGAAAATGAATATCATACGACTAAAATAACTCATAGAATAAACTCCTTATCATGTTAATAACCCTAGTTTCACCCCAAAGTACATGTTATAACATTCGAAACTTGTCGACTTTCGACGAAACTTATTTTCTTCAATTGGTTTAGCTTCTAAGATTTCCAACCCTCTTGGTACTCGTTATTCATGATCTTAAATATTTGTAACCTACAAGGTAACATGATTAACTTACTTTATTTGCTTCCAAATAGAATCTCATTTCCGAGCTTACATCAATGACTTACGACGTACTCTCACATATGAAAATTCGGGGTGTAACATCATTCCCCCCTTTGGAACATTCGTCCTCGAATGTTGACTGATGTGCTTATCAGTTTCATAAAATATGGCTCTTATGAATACTTTAATGCTCATCTTTCCATCTAAGCAATTGTTTTGTGATTAATCCAAACGCTTGGGCGTTCCCCCCTTTTAGGCCTCTTTGTCACACCATGACATGTGGTTTGAATTCTTCCAACATCGTAACATTAGATACCTTATGTCATGCGGTATGTACGACTATGTCCTTGTATGAGCGCCTAGCGACTCGTCTTCTCTTTTTCCTCCATCTTTTGGCCAATCTCTAAGCCTCACTTTATGAACATATACAGAATTATGACAAGTTGTCCCTCTAGGCATCTATAGGTGTACTGATGTTTTTCGCTTGGTACTTTATCGAACTTAATACTATTTCTATCTCTTTGTTCATAGCCTTGTATATCTATCCTTATGGATTTACTACATCCAAGTAGGTTATACTATTCCATAAATCTTACTTCGGTTTATTATTACTGAGGTTTGGTACCCAACTCCAGGTTACTCTCTCGCTGGTTATCCTATATGTATAAATCTAAGTCCTTTAGTGCTTCCTCATTATTATTCATCTAAGAATAACAAACAAATCTCATCTCAAACTTTGGAACTTGTACCCATCTTTTGTTTATTCACCTTAATGTTGATCTATATTCTATCACTGATAACTTGCAACCTCTTACGTAATACACTGTCACTAGGGCTCATATCTTATCGGGAAACATATGAAGTGATTTTCCTGATCCACCTAGGGATAATACTATACTTCAATAACCGTATTTCATTGCATCCCAACACGATTCATCTTATGGAGGTATTCTAATCCCGTGCAATTAATGAAATCCCTTTGTCGCTAAATCATTACTCAATCAAAGGCCTAAGAATCATCCTCTTATCTATCACAATTACACCCTTATTCTACTTCCAGGGCAGCATTCCATCTCTTCTAAATACACCTAGTCTCAGACTCCTCTATGTTCATTCAGGCTGTACCGAGCTTTTTATTACATATGGAAATCATCAGCTCCCTTGTTTTGATGGGTTTAATCCCGATGACATACATATTCTCGTCACCTTCTCACTCACCTTTTCATATCCTTACTCCTATCTACCTAAAACCTTGTTGCTCTACAATACTTTACCTTAGGACCTACACTGATCTATTTATACTACTCCCAACCTTCCTTTAACTTGCTAGCACCATAAATTTCCTTTCTTGCCTTCTCAGTTGTCCTTAAATGCAAGCAATTACTTTTGATGGTCGTTCTATCACTTGTTGCATGAATGCTTGGCTTGTCTTTTTGCCCACGAATACTATAATTTCTTGTACCTCATATGATCTCAAACATCACCTTTGATAGCTTTTTTTTTTCCATTCATTATCCATGATAGGTGCCACTTTCTTATGGAGTGTATACAATATTGTAGTCAGACTGTTGTTACAGTATCATTTACTCTCTAGCTCACTATGCTTAGGTGGAAACCTTCTTCCTTATTTCCTCAGTTAGTCTTTCATTGTAGTACTTAGGGAGACCTTCTGGCTCTTGTAAAGTTGCAAGCTTGATATATCGCACACCCGAAGGTGATTTTCGTTATTCTTACTCGCCCATAATAACCCTTGGTTACATAAATTTATGCCTTTGTGCTCGTAGGGTTACTTCTAAGCACAAATTTTTATTGTCTCCTTAGTGGCACTCTCTCTTATTTTTATAAACCTTAAAAATGGTACCTTTAATTGCCTCAACTCCTATCTGAATTTTTTTCAAATAATTGTGATCTCATATCTGCGAGACTGAATTCACTATGTTGCGGTTCACTACATTTATCTTGCATGATCTATTGATTTATCCGTGACCTCTTGTCTAGCCATAACTGGGCTCTTCCTGAATCAACTACTAATTACTCGTTGGTCCATTCTCATATATATATATATATATATTCTGCATAATCCCTCTTGGTATATATATATATATATATATTCTGCATAATCCCTCTTGGGATATATCCTTTGTCTTAACTTATCTCTCGCCACTAGCTCCTGATGTATCAAGTGTCCATTCACACTTATTTATCAATAACATCCTGGCCGGAAACTTTTACTGCCTCTCCCCGGTGTCGTGCTTGTATAATGTTTTGGAGTCGCAACATATCTGCAGGAACTGAATAAATGCAACATCATCCCTTTCTCCTTTTTTTCCACATTCTTCCTTTACCATTCCATAGTTAACTGAACCGCTTAACTCCGACTTAATACCATATCACACCATATTGCCCCCTTCAGGGGAGTACTAAGATTTAGTACTACGACGATCTACCTATAGTTGTTTTACCTCTTCACATTTGGCGTCTTTTCACATTATCAATGAACCTTAATCACCTTATGGAAACCTTCTGTACCAGGGATAACTAAAGTTCTGACGCACGAAGGTGACACCTACGGTAACTGGCACACTTAGTCCCTTAAGATTAACTCTGCTCAGAGTGCTTGCTTTAGGTAAGCGACTTCCTAAATAACCTTTAAAGGTTATTCGTCTGTTTTCTATTCTATTATTATTGGAGCACGATCTTTGAAATTCTCACGATGTCGACCATTATAAAATCCTCCGGTCCCTGATTCATGTTCGGTTTTATCTTGTTCACCAGCCCATACTGATTTTTATTACTCTGGGGTCTAACCTTTCCTCCTGGTAATCACGTTTAAGTCACCAACTCATTTCTCAAAATAAGAATATGACTTTATGGCTTATACTCTTTTATTGCCTTAAGGCTTGTCACCTCTTGTATTTTCCTTCACTTGACTATAGACTCTGTCATCGTGTCATATTTTTATTTACTGTTATCACCCCTATATCACATCTTACTCATGATGCTTTATTTATTTTCTTCTTATTCTCCGGATAATATTTTTTTGTCGATCACTTTATTCTAAAAACTTCAACAAAAAGTTCTTTCCCTTTAAGCTCCCCTAGCTTCATCTCACTGGCTCTTTGGAATGCCTAACATTCTTTTTTTTACTCGGGGATAGAGTCATACTAAGGTAAATATTTGTCCCTTCTAGGATCCCACTGCCTATCTTCTGAAATTTTTGAATATTCCAGTATTCGTATCTGATTGTACTACTCTAGAGTTCACCATCTGGGTGTCTTAGAAGGAGATCTATTACCATATTTGCACCATCTTTCGGAAACGTTAGTTAATGATAACAACCCATCCACAATTTTTGGGTTACTCTAACTCCAACTGGATCCTGATATCCCATCTTTCTCTTAAATAATATCTGTTAGCTCCCATAGAACATAACTGAGATGGGTGTGGCCAATTGTACTTACCTCTGTCATTGATGAAGGTACCAAAATGCTTATATTTCTCTGCCTGATTTGAAAATATTGATAATCTTCATTATCTGGGTGCCTCGTACCCCTCTTCACCTTACTTCTTTTTCTTGTTAAAACTTGTATCTAGCTTCTCAATTCCTCATAGATTTTCACCATATTCGTGAATAGATATCCGTGACTTAAGGCTCCTTATTAAGAAGCATACACATCTTAGTACACACATGATCTGTTGAAGAACTCATATTTACTCATCATAAGCATGATGTGAAATCGAGTTCCTCTGACTCAACTCATCAACATCCACATGCAATCTCTTACCAACTGTCTTTGTGGATGTAGGTATCGTTGTATTACGACTAAAGTCGAATTTAGGAGTTTGAATTCTTACAACGGAGCTCTATTGCACGATCTAGAGTAAGAAGAAAGAGTGACAGACCTAAATTCCCTGTAGCCTCCTACTTATAAGTGTAGTGCACAACACACCCATAAACAAGACTCTACTAGACACGGCTTGTAGACTCCCTAGGACAGAACTGCTCTGATACCACTTCTGTTATGACCCAAACCGAAGGGCCGCGACGGGCACCCGGTGCTTTACTCAACGAGTACCAACGTAACATATCTTTCTTATCATATTATCATGATTAAATGAGCCGGAAAACCCGTCATGAGATAAAAATAATAAAACATAAGGGAATACTCAACATATGAAGACCCAATATGATATACAAACTTATATATGTGACATACGGGCCTATAAGGCCGACATGACCATTAGTAAACTCAAAACATAGGCCGATAAGGCCATACAAGTATCTATACACCTGACATCTGTCTACAAGCCTCTAAGAGTACATAAAATCATAAAGGTCGGGACAGGGCCCCGCCATACCAATCAATACATATCCAAAGCATACTGACCAAATAGGCAACTCCGGAGCAAGTGGAGTGCACCAACACCTTCGCTGAGCTGATAGCCTACTGGAGGACTGTCAACCTATCAATCGAGACCTGCGGGCATGAAATGCAGCGTCCCCGGGCAAAAGGGATGTCAGTACAAATAAAGTACCGAGTATGTTAGGCAGGAAAGAATAAACAAGAACAGTAATGTAAAGAGAGAGATAGAGGAGATACAACCTGTAATATTAGAGTGCCTCTAGGGGTTACTGATATGAAATGCATCATACATATATATACATAAACCTTTTTAAACATTCGCCTCTGTGGGCATCATCATCATCATATCGTACCCGGCCTCAAAGAGGACTCGGTAAAAGCGTACCCGGCCATTATAAGGTTCGGTAGAATCATACCCGGCCACGTGGAGCTCGGTAAACCAACTGATCAGTGGTTGCACAATAGGTGTCGTACCTGGACGACTATAGCGCGGCTCGGTAGAGTAAAATAGATACATAAATATAATGCATGCTCAACTCATGGAATCACGTTCTAAACCTTTTGTAGTGACTTAAGAACATTATGGACAACCCTACCATCAATATGTACCTTAGTAGGATTTAAGGATCATACACACTTGTTTAGAATAATTTTATAAGGAAAGAACAACATGGACAACCTTATTTGCTAGGAGTAGAGTCATTATGAAATAGCATATCGTTTATGTTCATTTCATTTTAGATCATGACAAAAGAAACAAGAAAGTGCCTTAACATACCTTAAACCTATTGAGTCCCTAATCCCTTCCAAGCAACTCTTCAAACAAGTCAACTCAATCTATCATAGTATAAGGAGATTCAAAATCAGTGTTGAGCAAAGGCTAAGTCTATAACTTAAGCTAGTAGCTCGTTTACGTAAATTTGGACAACATCTCCCTTGTAACAAGGGCCTCCTCCAATACCATATACCAACAACAATTACCAGAGCAATCCATCAATACATAATTATCAATATCGAGACACCATATAACAACAACAAGTCATAACTACATTACGACGAGCGGCAAGCTCCGATTGGAATATGTATACCCCTTATCAATCCTTATAGACTTCTTAATTCAACATAAAAGTATCATTAAAATGATAATGAAGTCATTAATCAATGATTCCATCCTTATACCATATATTTATAACAACGAAAATAATCCACAACTTCAATTATCCTCAATTAGCAACTTTATTCACTAGTTCATGTCTAGCCCATCCATTTAACTTAATCAACATCAAGATAACCTTAGGCACAAGCAAGATCACAATATACATACCTTATACAGTAAGTTCAAGTCAAAATCCAAGTTATATTCAGTTTACAACAACCCTTAATAGCAATACAACACTATAGAAGTGACTTAAGCTAATCCAAGTATTATCTTGTAGTTTATCATCCTAAGAACTTAACCAACATACAAGCAAGCTTAAGCACAATTAGTAGGCTGTTATACTCACCTTAGAAAGCAGCAACAACTTGGAATTTCATCCAAATACAGCCCACAACAATCCTCAATGACAACACAACCTCAAAGAGGTGTTGTTCTTCACTAGAACTAAGTTTTGATATTGAAATATAGTGTAATCACTTTGGAATCACTTCAAACCCTTGAGGTATATGTTAGGAGGGTTAGGAGAGGTGTGGAGACCAATTTTAGTTGAAAAATGAGCAAAAATAGGCGTCCAAATCGTTTATAAATTGAAGTAGGTCAACCACCGCCTAAGCGGGTCCCATTGGGAGCTGCTTGTGCGGTCTCGCAAAAACACGAATATCTCTCTACTCCGATGTCATTTTGACGAACCGTTTAATGAGTTATAAACTAGACTCGTATACCTTCAATGTGGTAGGTAGAACACCCCATGATTCCAAGTATATTTGGAGAAATGCTCAGATACATTTAACCTAAATTTCAGCAAATTTATGAATGTAAATTGTGATGACCTTTGGCAACTCTTGTTCCACAACTTGCTTGCCTTCAAAATGTAGAAAATGAATATCATACGTCTAAAATAACTCATAGAATAACCTCCTTATCATGTTAATAACCCTAGTCTTACCCCAAAGTACATGTTATAACATTCGAAACTTGTCGACTTTCGACGAAACTTATTTTCTTCAATTGGTTTAGCTTCTAAGATTTCCAACCCTCTTGGTACTCGTTATTCATGATCTTAAATATTTGTAACCTACAAGGTAACATGATTAACTTACTTTATTTTCTTCCAAATTGAATCTCATTTCCGAGCTTACATCAATGACTTACAACGTACTCTCACGTATGAAAACTTGGGGTGTAACATCATTCCCCCCTTTGGAATATTCGTCCTCGAATGTTGACTGATGAACTTATCAGTTTCATAAACTATGGCTCTTACGAATACTTTAATGCTCATCTTTCCATCTAAGTAATTGTTTTGTGAATAAATCCAAACGCTTGGGCATTCCCCCCTTTTAAGCCTCTTTGTCATACCATGACATGTGGTTTGAATTCTTCCAACATCGTAACATTTGATACCCTATGTCATGCAGTATGTACGACTGTGTCCTTGTATGAACGCCTAGCGACTCGTCTTCTCTTTTTCCTCCATCTTTTAGTCAATCTCTAAGCCTCACTTTATGAACATATACAAAATTATGACAAGTTATCCCTTTAGGCATCTATAGGTGTACTGATGTCTTTCGCTTGGTACTTTATCGAACTTAAGACTATTTCTATCTCCTGTTTCATAGCCTTGTATATCCATCCTTATGGATTTACTACATCTAGGTAGTTTATACTATACCATAAATCTTACTTCGGTTTATTATTACTAAGGTTTGCTACCCAACTCCGGGTTACTCTCTCGCTGCTTATCCTATATGTATAAATCTAAGTCCTTTAGTGCTTCCTCATTATAATTCATCTAAGAATAACAAACAAATCTCATTTCGAACTTTGGAATTTGTACCCATCTTTTGTTTATTCACCTTAATGTTGATCTATAATCTATCACTGATAACTTGCAACCTCTTACGTAATACACTGTCACTAGGGCTCACATCTTATCGGGAAACATATGAAGTGATTTTCCTGATCCACCTAGGGATAATACTATACTTCAATAACTGTATTTCATTCCATGCCAACGCGATTCATCTTATGGGGGTATTCTAATCCCGTGCAATTAGTGAAATCCCTTTATCATTATATCATTACTCAATCAAAGGCCTAAGAATCATCCTCCTATCTATCACAATTACACCCTTATTCTACCACTAGGGCAGCATTCCATCTCTTCTAAATGCACCTAGTCTCAGACTCCTCTGTGTTCATTCAGGCTGTACTGAGCTTTTTATTACATATGGAAATCATCAGCTCCCTTGTTTTGATGGGTTTAATCCCGAGGACATACATATTCTTGTCACCTTCTCACTCACCTTTTCATATCCTTACTCCTATCTACCTAAAACCTTGTTGCTCTACAATACTTTACCTTAGGACCTACACCGATCTATTTATACTACTCCCAACATTCCTTTAACTTGCTAGGACCATAAATTTCCTTTCGTTCCTTCTCAGTTGTCCTTAAATGTAAGCAATTACTTTTGCTGGTCGTTCTATCACTTGTTGCATGAATACTTGGCTTGTATTTTTGCCCACGAATACTATAATTTCTTGTACGTCATATGATCTCAAACATCACCTTTGATAGCTTTTTTTTACCATTCATTAGCCATTATAGGTGCCACTTTCTTATGGAGTGTATACAATATTGTAGTGGGACTGTTGTTACAGGATCATTTACTCTCTAGCTCACTATGCTTAGGTGGAAACCTTCTTCCATATTTCCTCAACTAGTCTTTCATTGTAGTATTTAGGGAGACCTTCTGGCCCTTGTAAAGTTGCGAGCTTGATATATCGTACACCCGAAAGTGATTTTCGTTATTCTTACTCGCCCATAATAATCCTTAGTTACATAAATTTATGCCTTTGTGCTCGTAGGGTTACTTCTAAGCTCAAATTTTTATTGTCTCCTTAGTGACACTCTCTCTTATTTTTATAAACCTTAAAAATGGTACCTTTAATTGCCTCAACTCCTATCTGAAATTTTTTCAAATGATTGCGATCTCGTATCTGCGAGACTGAATTCACTATGTTGCGGTTCACTACATTTATCTTGCATGATCTATTGATTTATCCATGACCTCTTATCTAGCCATAACTGGGCTCTTCCTAAATCAACTACTAATTACTCGTTGGTCCATTCTCATATATATATATTTATTCTGCATAATCCCTCTTGGGATATATCCTTTGTCTTAACTTATCTCTCACCACTAGCTCCTGATGTATCAAGTGTCCATTCACACTTATTTATCAATAACATCCTGGCCGGAAACTTTTACTGCCTCTCCCCGGTGTCGTGCTTGTATAATGTTCTGGAGTCGCAACATATCTGCAGGAACTGAATAAATGCAACATCATCCCTTTCTCCTTTTTACCACATTCTTCCTTTACCAATCCATAGTTAATTGAACCGCTTAACTCCGACTTAATACCATATCACACCATATTCCACCATTCAAGGGAGTACTAAGATTTAGTACTACGACGATCTACCTATAGTTGTTTTACCTCTTCATATTTGGCGTCTTTTCACATTATCAATGAACCTTAATCACCTTGTGGTAACCTTCTGTACCAGGGATAACTAAATTTCTTATGCACGAAGGTGACACTTACGGTAACTGGCACACTTAGTCCCTTAAGATTAACTCTGCTCAGAGTGCTTGCTTTAGGTAAGCGACTTCCTCAATAAACTTTAAAGGTTATTCATCTGTTTCCTATTCTATTATTGTTGGAGCACGATCTTTGAAATTCTCACGATGTCGACTATTATCAAATCCTTCGGTCCCTAATTCATGTTCGGTTTTATCTTGTTCACCAGCCCATACTGATTTTTATTACTCTGGGGTCTAACCTTTCCTCCTGGTAATCACGTTGAAGTCACCAACTCATTTCTCGAAATAAGAGTATAACTTTATGGTTTATACTCTTTTATTGCCTTAAGGCTTGTCACCTCTTGTATTTTCCTTCACTTGACTATAGACTCTGTCATCGTTTCATATTTTGATTTACTGTTATCACCCCTATATCACATCTTACTCATGATGCTTTATTTATTTTCTTCTTATTCTCCGGATAATATTTTTTTGTCGATCACTTTATTCTGAAAACTTCAACAAAAAGTTCTTTCCCTTTAAGCTCCCCTAGCTTCATCTCACTGACTCTTTGGAATGCCTAACATTCTTTTTTTTCACTCGCGGCTAGAGTCATACTAAGGTAAATATTTGTCCCTTCTAGGATCTCACTGCCTATCTTCTGAAATTTTTGAATATTCCAGTATTCGTATCTGATTGTACTACTCTAGAGTTCACCATTTGGGTGTCTTAGAAGGAGATCTATTACCACATTTGCACCATCTTTCGGAAACGTTAGTTAATGATAACAACCCATCCACAATTTTTGGGTTACTCTAACTCCAACTGGATCCTGATATCCCATCTTTCTCTTAAATAATATCTGTTAGCTCCCATAGAACATAAATGAGATGGGTGTGGCCAATTGTACTTACCTTTGTCATTGATGAAGGTACCAAAATGCTTATATTTCTCTGCTTGATTTGAAAATATTGATAATCTTCATTATCTGGGTGCCTCGTACCCCTCTTCACCTTACTTCTTTTACTTGTTAAAACTTGTATCTAGCTTCTGAATTCCTCATAGATTTTCACCATATATATAAATAGATATCCGTGCCTTAAGGCTCCTTATTAAGAAGCATACACATCTTAGTACACACATGATCTGTTGAAGACCTCATATTTACTCATCATAAGCATGATGTGAAATCGAGTTCCTCTGACTCAACTCTTGAACATCCACATGCAATCTCTTACCAACTGTCTTTGTGGATGTAGGTATCGTTGTATTACGACTAAAGTCGAATTTAAGAGTTTGAATTCTTACAACTGAGCTCTACTACACGTTCTAGAGTAAGAAGAAAGAGTGACAGACCTAAATGCCCTGTAGCCTCCTGCTTATAAGTGTGGTGCACAACACACCCATAAACAAGACTCTACTAGACACGACTTGTAGACTCCCTAGGACAGAACTGCTCTGATACCATGTCACGACCCAAACCGATGGGCCGCGATGGGTACCCGGTACCTTACTCAACCGAATACTAACGTAACGCAACTTTCTTATTACATCATCATATACACGTGACATACGGGCCTAATATGCCAACATAATCATTTATAAACTCAAAACATAGGCCGACAAGGCCGTACAACCTTTCACGTACACAATATATGTCTACAAGCCTCTAAGAATACATAAATATCATAAAAGGTCGAGACAGAGTCCCGCCATACCAAACAATATACGTCTAACCCATACTAACCAAACAAGCAACTCCGAAGCAAATGGAGCGCACCAACATCTTTCGCTGAGCTGATAGCCTACATGGAGGGCTCTTGACCTGTCTATCGGGACCTGCGGGCATGAAACGCAGCTTCCCCAGGCAAAAGGGACGTCAGTACGAATAATGTACTGAGTATGTAAGGAACATAAATAAATACATGAGAGATATGGAAGACATATAGAGTACATGACTCAACTTGTAAGTCTGAATAACTTTGTAAATCATAAATTACTTTTATCGTCATGCATATGCGTATGAATGTCATGTCGTGCATAGGTACATGTTTCATAACATCATCAGCCTCTGAGGCATCCCATCATATCATATCGGCCACTGCGGGCAAAATCATCATCGTATACCAGTTGATCAGGTGGTGGTACGTATATAACGCCATAACCATTCCCATATCTCATATACATATATATACATATATACGCATATATAACGCCATTTGAATCATATTTACATATATATGCGTATATAACGCCGTTTAAATCATATTTCGTCCACTGTGGGCAACATCATCATCATATACTAGCTGATCAGGTGGTGGTGCGTATATAACACTGTAACATTTACCCATATCCGATATGCATATATTTACATATGTACGCGTATATATCGCCATCTGGTCATGGTTCAATGCACATGAATGCAATGCATGAAAAGTACGTCAATAAAATCATTCGGAAGGTCATAAGACCACTTTGCCTCTTGAGCAATATCTAAAGTAACATCGTTTCAACTTTCATATTTTTCTGAGACCCATGAACAAATGATAAAATATTATGACACATGGGAATTAAAGAACATAGATATTTCTATTACTTCTATGAGTAGAGTCACTTATGGAATTTGTGCATTTGCACGTTTCGTTTATATCGTATGGATCCTGCCAAAAGAAAGAAGGGATAGCCTTAACATACCTATTCCCAAAATTATTTGAACAAATCTGCTTTTACGAAATATGGACGAAATTCTCGAGATACAGAAAATAAATTGGTAGCTCTTTGAAATTGCAACATTGGCTAAAAATTGAATTTGATGAACCAAAATAATTCTACTTTCACATTTCTGGTTCTTTAAAACCAAATAGTGCAATGTTGTTTGATTGTTTAATGAAGGAAAATTTTTATGCCTAACGTCTTTGGCTTCTAAGCCAAAGGCTGAATTTTTTTTGACTTTAAAGCCTTTAGAAGGCAGTCTTTCTAAGGATAAGATTTGAAAATCTTATCAGAGTTAAGTTATGACCACATTTAGCCACTTGGAAATTTGACTACTTAGTCATATTCCAAATCTTGTGGCTTCTTGGCACGTGGGGTGGGGGTTAGTTTAATAATAATTTTTTTTATCCACTTATTAGTTAACTGGGTAATATCCCATTACCCGGTAATTAATCAATTACCCGCATAATTTAAAATTTACCATAAATTACTTAAAATTCTATTGATTTTTAAAATACTTTATATATACTTTATATTTTATACTATCGTGGTCATTTGGTACCTTGCATGGTACTAGTTTATAATTATCGTGTATTAACGCTTGACACATATTTTATCCCAAATCGACATCCTTCAACGAAACTCATTTTTTTTAATTCGTGTACCCTTTCCTTCATGGAACTTAGTTATTGCCTGTTATAAATCGCATAAATATGCTAACCTCCAGATAATCTCATCCCTGAGTCTACGTCAATTAACTGAAGACGAATTTTTTACGTAGGAAAAATGCGAGATGTAACATCATTCCCCCCTTTGGAACATTTGTCCTCGAATGTTCACTGATGCGCTTATCGTTCTCATATCCCATAGCTCTTGCGAATACTTTAACAATCCTTTTTCCATCTAGGCAACTGTTATGTGAATAATTCCAAAGGCCAGGGCATTTCCCCCCCTTAGGCCTCTTTCTCACACCATGACTTGTGAGTGTTGCCACCTTCTGTCATGCAGTTTGTACGATTTTTGACCTTGTAAGTGTGCCTATGAGACTCTTCTTTCCTTTTTTTTCCAATTTTTTTTGTCAATCTTTAGGCCTCACTTTGTAAACATATACCGATCTTGATAAGACGTCCCTCTAGGCATCTATGGTTATATTGAATTTCTTTGCTCGAGTACTTTGTTGAACTTACGAATATTGTTATGCCTTATTTCATAGATCCATTTATCAATTCGTATAACTTTACTGCCATAACTCTTAATTTGATTTATTGTTACTGAGGTTTACTACCAATCTCCAGGTTACTCTTGTTGCTTATCCTATATGTATAAATCTATGTCATTTAATGCTTCTTCTTTACTATTCATATTATGAATGATGGCCTAATCTCACCTAATTCTTTGTGACTTCTGTCCATCCATTGTAGATTCGCCTTAATGTAGATGTATCATCTATCAGTGATAACTTGACCTCTTATGTAACACTGTTGCTATGGCTCACGTCTCATCGTGGAACATTTGAAGTGATTGTCTTGATCAACCTGGGGCGATACGATACTATACTTCCATAATCGTAGTTCATAGAATCCCAGTGTGAATCACCTTATGTGGGTATTTTAATCATGTATAATTCATGAAATCATTACTCAATCGAAGTTCCAAACGTCATCCTTCCTCTAACCCAATTACACCTTCATTCTACTATCAGAGTAGTATTCCATATCTTCTAAATGTCATTAGTCTTAGACTCATTTGAGTTCCTTTAGGTTATATTGAGTTTTGTATAACTTAGAGAAACCATCAGCTCTTCATGTTTTCGTGGGCTTAATCCTGAGGACTTATCCATTCTCGTCACCTTCTTACTTGCCCTTTCTTATCCTTACTCTTGTCTTCCTAAAACCTTGTTGCTTTACCATTCTTTAGCTTGCAACCTACACATATCTATTTGTATTACTTGCAACCTTCCTTCAACTTGCTTGCATCATAGGTTCCCTTGTCTTACCCTGTAACATCATCCGAGACATCACACCATCTCCAACTCTTCTTTACTCTCTTAACTAGATCTCTCAGTACCTAGAAACCATAGGCTGGAAGATATGCAACTGATGATGCTGCTATAATTCCTGAATACTGAATCTCAGCGCTTATAGTCTTTTACCTGAAGTATGAATCATTCTCACCCTTCTATACTTGAGTATTTCGTACAGTGTTCACCTTTACCTTACTTACCTTAAAATGTCACATTGTATCTTCTATCTCTCTCATGACCTCCCTTCAACCTAGGTGTAATTCACGTCCATAACTTTAAGCTCTATTATAATACTCGCACCTATGGAGCATACACAATCCGGTAGGAGCTTCGTACTGACTTCTTATGACGTTGGTACTTCATCTAACTGGCTTCCTTGTAGAGCTATTATAGATTATGGTTGTTGTGTTATTTCTCTTGAACATCTGATATTAAGAGTGATTCTATCATGTTCTCAAGCAAAACGTCTATAATTTTTTTGGGTCCAATAATCAGACTCTTGATTTACTTGGGTGATGTAATTCTTCAGTTTCCTCTTCCTTCTGATCAGCCTTTACGTAGGCTTAAGTTGTCTTTCGATCTATGGCTCATGGTATTAGTTATTACCTTAGCTTTTCATGGGCGTTATGGAATATTCATGATACAATCTTCTAACAATTCATTCCTTTGTCTATGCCCTGGGCTTAATTCTTTCTTTTAACTTATACCGGAGTCTTCTATGGCCGTATGATTATCAACAAATATGCTGCCTGGATAATGCTCTAAAATATTGAGTGTATCCATAACATACTAAATCTGGATCATTGATCAAATAATTCTTTTGTTCCATCTTAGCTTTCTTTCAACGTAAGCTATTACTTTTCCTGGTCTTTCTGCCCCTCGTTGCATCCATACTTAGCATATCTTAGTGCCCACACTTTCCAGAGTTTTTTATACAACTCATATGTTCTCAATTATTACCTTTAACTTTTATTTCCCGTTTATTAGCCACGGTAGGTGCATCTTTTTTTTGTAATGCTTACAATGTTGTTACGAGATTGTTGTTACACGATCATTTCCTCTTTAGGTCGTTGTGCTTAGGTTGAAGCCTTTTTTTCTTATCTCCTCAACTAGTCTTTCGTTGTAGCACTTAGGGAGAACCCTTGACTTTTATAAAAGATGTGAGCTTATTACAGACCTTTTGATGTCCTTCCTTGCCTATAATTATCCGCAATTGCTTACCTCTGTGTCCTTGTGCTTGTAGGGTTGCTTCTGAATTGATATTTTATTGTCTTCCCAGTTGCACTTTCTTCTATCCCCGTAATACTTATATGGTACCTTTAACTACCCCGACTCCTATTTGAATATATCTCAAGTATTATAATGATATTACTATGAGGCTGAGTTATCCATGTTGGGTTCTACTATGTTTATCTTACACGATCTGATGACTCGTCTATAACTACTCATTGGCCCATTTTTATATCAATATTCCTGATAATCTTTCTTGGGTTATTTCCTTTGTCTTAACTTACGTCTCGCACTGGCTCTTTATTTATTAATAACAGCTCAGGCAGGAACCTTTACTTCCTCTCCTTGAAGTTGTGCTTGCACAATATTCTTGAATCGTAGCATATCTATAAGATTTGGATAAGTGTCATCTCATTCCTCTTTCATTTATCGCGTTCTTCCTTTACCATTCCATAGTCACTAGAACCACTTAATTCTGACTTAATTCCACATTACTCCATATTCCCCCCTTTAGGGGTGTACTAAAAGCTGAAGTCACAAGGATCTACCTATAGATGTTTTACCTCTTCATCTTTGGCGTCGTGTCTTAACATCAATGATCCTTACTCGCCTTGCGACAATTCTTTTGTACCAAGGATGAGAAATTCCCTTACTCGCGAGGGTGACACTTAGCGTAACTAGCACATACAGTCTCTTAAGCTTCACTTTGCTCACATTTCTTGCTCTAGGGAAGCATCTCCCTGAATGACTATTCTCTGAACTCATCGTGAATCTTCTTTTGTGGTCCATTGTATTACCGCCGGAACAAAATATTAAATTCCCATGTTGCTGAGTACTTTCCAATTATTCAGTCCCTAATTCATATCTAGTTTATCTTGTTTACCAGTCCATACTGATTTCTGTTACTCTAGGGATTAACTCTCCCCTCTGGTAGTCGCGTTGGAGTCACGAACTTATTTCTCGAAATGAGGATATAACCTTATGGCCTATACTCTTTCGTTGTCTTAAGGCCCATCACCTTTCATCTCTTCCTTCATTTGACTATAGGTTTTGTAACACTCTACCATTTTCATCTATGTATAACACCTTATTCATAATGCTTCCTTATCTCTCTTCTCATTACTCTGCTAATACTTCTGCATATCCCTTTTTCTTGTGTAAACTTCAATACGACATTCTTTCGCTTTTAGCTTTCCTTTGCTCCATCCCGTCACTCTTCAAATTGCTTAACATTCTCGCTTTACTAGGGACACGAGTCACACTAAGGTAATATTTATCCCTTCAAGGCTTATAGTGCATGTCTTTTGTAGTACTCATTTCTGGCTACACTATTTTAGAGTGCACCATCTAGGTGTCTCATAAAGAGATTTATTTGCACATTTTGCAATATTCTTCAGAATTGTCAACTGACGCAATTAATTCATCCATCATATCTTCTTATACTACCTTTGTTAACCCACATAGGGCATATCTGGGATAGATGTGGCCGATTGTACGTACATTTGTTACTGTTGAAGGTAACCCAAAAAGCTTATGTTCCTCTGCCTCAATTATAAACGTTGTTAACCTTTATTAATTGGGTGCCTCGTATCCTTCTTCATCTTGCTTCTTTTGCTTGTTGAAACCTGTATTTATCTTCTTAATCTCTCATTGTCTTTCACCATAAAGGTGGATAGGCATTCTTACCTTAAGGCTCCATATCAAGAGGCTTACACCTTTCAGTACGCACATGATCTGCTGAAGGCCTCATATTTACTTATCATAAGCATGATACAAAGTCGAGTTCCTCTAATTCAACACTTCCACAGCTATATCTCTTATCGATCATCTTTTCGAACATAGGCCTCATCTTATTACGAATAAAATGGAATTCCGGAATATGAATTCTTATAAGTGAGCTCTACCACATGATCTAGAGTAAGAAGAAAGAGTGACAATCCTAGATGCCGTGTAGCTTCCTGCTTATAAGTGTGGTGCACGACACACCCATAAACAAGACTCTACTAGACACGGCTTGTAGACACCCTAAGACATAACTGCTCTGATACCACTTTTGTCACGACCCAAACCGATGGGCTGCGATGGGTACCCAGTACCTTACTTAACCGAATACTAACGTAACGCATCTTTCTTATTACATCATCATATACACGTGACATACGGGCCTAATATGCCAACATAATCATATATAAACTCAAAACATAGGCCGACAAGTCCGTACAACCTTTCACGTACACAATATATGTCTACAAGCCTCTAAGAATACACAAATATCATAAAGGTCGAGACAGAGTCCCGCCATACCAAACAATATACGTCTAACTCATATTAACCAAACAAGCAACTCTGAAGCAAATGGAGCGCACCAACATCTTTCGCTGAGCTGATAGCTTACATGGAGGGCTCTCGACCTGTCTATCGGGACTTGCGGGCATGAAACACAGCGTCCCCAGGCAAAAGGGACGTCAGTATGAATAATGTACCGAGTATGTAAGGCACATAAATAAATACACGAGAGATATGGAAGACATATAGAGTACATGACTCAACCTGTAAGTCTGAATAACTTTGTAAATCATAAATTACATTTAACGTCATGCATATGCGTATGAATGTCATGTCGTGTATAGGTACATGTTTCATAACATCATCAGCCTCTAAGGCATCCCATCATATCATATCGGCCTTTCCCATATCCCATATACATATATATATATATATACATATATATATACATATATACTCGTATATAATGCCGTTTGAATCATATTTCGGCCACTGTGGGCAACATCATCATCATATACCAGCTGATAAGGTGGTGGTGCGTATATAATGCCATAACCTTTTCCCATATCCCATATACATATATTTACATATATACGCGTATATAACGCCATCTGGTCATGGGTCAATGCACATGAATGCAATGCATGAAAAGTACGTCAATAAAATCATTCGGAAGGTCATAAGACCACTTTGCCTCTTGAGCAATATCTAAAGTAACATCTTTTCAAATTTCGTATTTTTCTGAGACCCATGAACAAATGATAAAATATTATGACACATGGGAATTAAAGAACATAGATATTTCTATTACTTCTATGAGTAGAGTCACGTATGGATTTTGTGCATTTGCACGTTTCGTTCATATCGTATGGATCCTGTCAAAAGAAAGTAGAGATAGCCTTAACATACCTGTTCCCGGAATTATTTGAACAAATCTACTTTTGCGAAATATGGACGAAATTCTCGAGATACAGAAATGAAATTTGTAGCTCTTTGAAATTGCAACATTGGCTAAAAATTGAATTTGATGAACCAAAATAATTCTACTTTCACGTTTTTGGTTCTTTAAAACCAAAGAGTGCAATGTTATTTGATTGTTTAATGAAGGAAAATGTTTGAGCCTAACGTCTTTGGCTTCTAAGACAAAGGCTGAATTTTTTTGGACTTTAAAGCCTTTAGAAGGCACTCTTTCTAAGGATAAGATTTGAAAATCTTATCAGAGTTAAGTTATGACCACATTTAGCCACTTGGAAAATTGACTACTTAGTCATATTCCAAATATTGTGGCTTCTTGCCACGTGGGGGTGGGGGTTAGTTTAATAATAATTTTTTATCGACTTATTAGTTAACTGGGTAATGTCCCGTTACCCGGTAATTAATCAATTACCCGCATAATTTAAAATTTACCATAAATTACTTAAAATTCTATTTATTTTTAAAATACTTTATATATACTTTATATTTTATACTATCGTGGTCATATGGTACCTTGGATGGTACTAGCTTATAATTATCGGGTATTAACGCTTGACACATATTATATCCCAAATCGACAACCTTCAACGAAACTCATTTTCTTTAATTCGTGTACCCTTTCCTTCACGAAACTTAGTTATTGCCTGTTATAAATCGCATAAATATGCTAACCTCCAGATAATCTAATCCCAGAGTCTACGAAATTTTAACTTAGGAAAATGCGAGATGTAACATACCACTTCTGTCACGACCCAAACCGAAGGGCCGCGACGGGCACCCGGTGCTTTACTCAACCGAGTACCAACGTAACATATCTTTCTTATCATATTATCATGAGTAAATGAGCCAGAAAACCCGTCATGAGATAACAAGAATAAAACATAAGGGAATACTCAACATATGAAGACCCAATATGATATACAAACTTATATATGTGACATACGGGCCTATAAGGCCGACATGACCATTAGTAAACTCGAAACATAGGCCGACAAGGCCATAGAAGTATCCATACACCTGACATCTGTCTACAAGCCTCTAATAGTACATAAAATCATAAAGGTCGGGACAGGGCCCCGCCATACCAATCAATACATATCCAAAGCATACTGACCAAATAGGCAACTCCGGAGCAAGTGGAGTGCACCAACACCTTCGCTGAGCTGATAGCCTACTGGAGGACTGTCAACCTATAAATCGAGACCTGAGGGCATGAAATGCAGCGTCCCCAAGCAAAAGGGACGTCAGTACAAATAAAGTACTGATAATACATATATATACATAAATGTTTTAAAACATTCGCCTCTGTGGGCATCATCATCATCAAATCGTACCCGGCCTCAAAGAGGACTCGATAAAAGCGTACTCGACCATCATAAGGTTCGGTAGAATCATACTCGTCCACGTGGAGCTCGGTAAACCAACTGATCAGTGGTTGCACAATAGGTGTCGTACCCGGCCGACTATAGCGCGGCTCAGTAGAGTAAAATAGATACATATATATAATGTATGCTCAACTCATGGAATCACATTCTAAACCTTTTGGAGTGACTTAAGAACATTATGGACAACCCTACCATCAATATGAACCTTAGTAGGATTTAAGGATCATACACACGTGTTTAGAATAATTTTATAAGGAAAGAACAACATGGACAACCTTAGTTGCTAGGAGTAGAGTCATTATGAAATAGCGTATCGTTTATGTTCATTTCATTTTAGATCGTGCCAAAAGAAAGAAGAAAGTGCCTTAACATACCTTAAACCCGTTGAGTCCCTAATCCCTTCTAAGCAACTCTTCAAACAAGTCAACTCAATCTATCATAGTATAAGGAGATTCAAAATCAGTGCTGAGCAAAGGCTAAGTCTATAACTTAAGCTAGTAGCTCGTTTACGTAAATTTGGGCAACATCTCCCTTGTAACAAATGACTCCTCCAATACCATATACCAACAACAATTACTAGAGCAATCCATCAATACATAATTATCAATATCAAGACACCATATAACAACAACAAGTCACAACTACATTACGACGAGCGGCAAGCTCCAATTGGAATCTGTATACCCCTTATCAGTCCTTATAGACTTCTTACTTCAACATAAAAGTATCATTAACATGATAATGAAGTCATTAATCAATTATTCCAGCCTTATACCATATATTTATAACAACGAAAATAATCCACAACTTCAACTATCCTCAATTAGCAACTTTATTCACTAGTTCATGTCTAGCCCATCCATTTAACTTAATCAACATCAAGATAACCTTAGGCACAAGCAAGATCACAATATACAGACCTTATACAGTAACTTCAAGTCAAAATCTAAGTTATATTCAGTTTACAACAACCCTTAATAGCAATACAACACCATAGAAGTGACTTAAGCTAATCCAAGTATTATCTTGTAGTTTATCATCCTAACAACTTAACCAACATACAAGCAAGCTTAAGCACAATTAGTAGGCTGTTATACTCACCTTAGAAAGCAGCAACAACTTGGAATTTCATCCAAATACAGCCCACAACAATCCTCAATGACAACACAACCTCAAAGAGGTGTTGTTCTTCACTAGAACTAAGTTTTGATATTGAAATATAGTGTAATCACTTTGGAATCACTTCAAACCCTTGTGGTATATGTTTAGGAGGGTTGGGAGAGGTTTGGAGACGAATTTTAGTTGAAAAATGAGCAAAAATACACGTCCAAATCGTTTATAAATTGACGTAGGTAAACCACCGCCTAAGTGGGTCCCATTGGGAGCTGCTTGCGCGGTCTCGCAAAAATGCGAATATCTCTCTACTCCGATGTCGTATTGACGAACGGTTAAATGAGTTAGAAACTAAATCTCGTAGACCTTCAATTTGGTAGGTATAACACCTCATGATTCGAAGTATATTTGGAGAAATTCTCACATACATTTGACCTAAATTTCAGCAAATTTATGAATGTAACTTGTGATGACCTTTGCCAACTCTTGTTCCATAGCTTGTTGCCTTCAAAATGTAGAAAATAAATATCATACGACTAAAATAACTCATAGAATAACCTCCTTATCATGTTAACAACCCTAGTCTCATCCCAAAGTACATGTTATAATATTCGAAACTTGTCGACTTTCGACGAAACTTATTTTCTTCAATTAGTTTAGATTCTAAGATTTCCAACCCTCTTGGTACTCGTTATTCATGATCTTAAATATTTGTAACCTACAAGGTAACATGATTAACTTACTTTATTTTCTTCCAAATAGAATCTCATTTCCGAGATTACATCAATGACTTACGACGTACTCTCACATATGAAAACTTGGGGTGTAACTCGTTAGCTCCATTAGGTGAATTTGGGGCTGGGAGCGTGTTCGGAATGTGTTTTAGAGGTCCGTAGCTAATTTACGCTTGAAGTTTCCGGTCAGATAGTGAGATTTTGATCCGAGGGTTGGAATGGAATTCCAGAAGTTTCAGTAGGTCCGTCATGTCATTTGGTATGTTTGTGCAAAATTTCAGGTCATTCAGACGAGATTTGATTCAGTTTTTGGTCGAAAACATAATTTAAGAGTTCTTGGAATTCTTAGGCTTGTATCCTATGTGAAATTGATGATTTGATGTTGTTATAAGTGTTCCGAAGTGTTGATCAAGTTTGAACGATGTCATGGGATGTGTTGGTATAATTGGTTTGAAGTTCCGGGAGTTCCGAGGAGGTTCCAGGATGTTTTACTGCAAAAATCATAGTTGTAGCAGGTCTACAGGGGCTGCGGGCCCCATAACTCACTCACGCGGTCCGCACAAAAATTAGTGCGCCCGCGTTGAGTGCTGTGCGGACCGCACAAAAGCGGGCGCGGGCGCGGTAGGCGTCCCGCGGACCGCACAGAGTGGGCCGCGGCCGCGGTGAAGGGGCCTCCCGCTGGTTCTACTTCGGAAGCTCTTATCGTTTGATCTACAAGGAATTTTGAGGCAATTCAAAAACTAAAGTTGTAGCCCTTCGAGTCTAGTTTCCATAAAGGTAAAGATATTGCAATTTGGACATATCTAGCAAAAGTTATGGCCAAAATACTAAAGACTGTCACTTCAGAGGGAGGCATGTGCGGCCGCACGTTGCCTTTGCGCGGACCGCACTGGCTTGCGCGGACCGCGTGAGTTTTGGTGCAGCCCGCAGTAGCTGGAAACCTGAGGGGTACCTGTAAATACGAGGTTTTGGGTTTTATTTAATATTTTGACCTAGAGAGCTCGGATTTTGGCGATTTTTCGAAGGTTTTTCAAGAAATTCATCGGGGTAAGTGATTTTAACTCAGATTTGGCTAGAATACATGAATCTAACACTGAATTCATCATTTAATTAGTGATTTGAGAGGGAATTTGGGGAGAAAATTGTGAAACCTTTCAAAAATGTTAAATGATGATTTAAAGGACCAAATAGTGTCGGAATTGTATAATTTTCGTATGGTTAGACTCGTGAGAGTGCGAGGTTTCTGGGAATATAAATTTTTACCGATTCCGAGACGTGGGACCGAGGGGCATTTTGGTCATTTTCCATAATTTTGCGTATTAGCTTTGAATTAAAACATAGGATCATTTGTTTGAGATGATATTTATGATATGCAATTGAATTGATTAGATTTGGGCCATTTGGAATCGGATACTCGTGGCAAAAGCGTGGTTTTTAGTTGATTTTGAGTCGGTTTGAGGTAAGTGGCTTGTCTAACCTTGTGTGGGGGACCTTTCCCCTTAGGATGTGCTATATTTGATAATTGAAATGCCCAGTACGTGAGGTGACGAGCACGTACTTGAGCTAATTGTTGAAAATCCGTTTTTTCCTTATGTATTTCAATTGAGTTATTTTCTTGTTTTATTCTACTTGTGAATTTAGCATGTTGCTAGTCTAGAAAGGCATGTTTAGTTGACTTAATTTCCTATTTGCTTAAATTGCCTAAATTGCATTACGTGAAGCATGTTAGGCTAGAAGTAAATGTTTACTTGGTACGAAATTAGTGTTTAATTTAATATTCTTGTGTTGCTGCTCTGTGTTTTAAATTGGGACTACGGGTTAGATTCCCAGGAGATTCCCCCTGCACATTTACTTTGGGACTACGGGTTAGATTCCCGGGAGATTCCCCCTGCACATTTACTTTGGGACTACGGGTTAGATTCTCGGGAGATCCCCCGTACATATATTGAGGATACCGAGAGATCCTCGGGATACCAAGAGATCCCTAGTACATATTGAGGATACCAAGATATCCCTGGCTTATATTGAGGATACCGAGAGATCCTCGGGATACCAAAAGATCCCTAGTACATGTCGAGGATACTAAGAGATCCTCGGGATACTTAGAGATCCCCGGTGACTTTCCTTATGGTTTTATTTCATCATTGTTTGTGTTATTGTACTCTTATTATCCTGCATAGATTCTTACTGTATGTTCTCAATTGTACTGCTTATCTTATCCTGCCATCTTTATATTTTATATAACCTCAGTAGGGCCCTGACCTTCCTCGTCACTACCCAACCGAGGTTAGGCTTGGCACTTACTGAGTACCGTTGTGGTGTACTCACGCCTCTTCTGTGCATGTTTTTCATGTGCATGTGCAGATCCAGGTACCTCTACTCAGGCGCACTATCAGTGAGGCAGGAGGACTACGGAGACTTCGAGGTAGATCTGCTACGTCCGCAGACCAACGAGTCTCCCTCTTTATTCTATCTTTAGTACTTTGTTCTCTTTCCTTCCGTTTGTTAGATATTCTGGAGTTTGGAGCCTCAGTATACATTTCTGTAGCCTGTGTTTTCCCGTGAGTTTCCGGGTTTTGTGATACAACCCATATCCACATGTGTTAGTTCATGCCATATATTAGTTAACATAAATCCAAGAAGGAATTATCTTTTAGATGATAAGAAGTGAATCCTAGTGGTCTTAAGTGATACAGGAGTGTATAAGGGTGATTAACAAGTATTAGAAGTTAAATGAATCAAGGATGTTGTAACTCGTATTTTCAGGTAAATCTAGCGGTGCTTAATAAAATCAAGAGGTCATGTATTAAGGTATTTTAATCATATAATATCCGTATCATAAGTCTTGAAGTCAAACGAGTTATGAAACAAAAGTCTACAAAAGTTGTCGCAACTTAGGTTAATAATTTTACTTAAACATTAGGTCAAATGTTTCTAATCTTTTCTCCTCATTTACAAGGAATTACGGGGTGATATACCCACCAAATTAAATATCTATGAGTCTAGTTTCTAACGCATTAAACTGTTAATCGATACGATCTTGGAGTAGAGAGATATTCCCATTTTCGCGAGACTGCGCCAAACACCTCTCTATGGGGCCCACTAAGGCGGTTTAAGATATTTTGACCTATATAGGATGCCTCCAACCTGTTTTAAGTCATTTCTTATCACTATTTTTAGACCTTAGAACCCTAGGAACATCCTCTCAAGGTTCTCTCAAGATTCAAGACCCAAAAAAAGGGAAATTAAAGGGTTTATGTTCTGTAAATACTCCCTCATGTTCTTAATATCAATCCTAGGTGATTTCAAGCCTTCTAAAGTGATTCTAGTGCCGAAAAACACTAATTGATCGCTAGTTTCGCTTTTTTGTTGTTGTGGCAGCATTGGAGGGATATTTCATGGAAATTTAAGGTCAAATTGGAGTTGTTCTTTCTGTATAAAGGTAAGTAACCTCTTACTCTATATGTATTTAAGATTATCCAAGTTGCGGCTAAGCCATTGAAGCTAGAACTTGTGAAATATATATCGAAAGGCTTGGTAGTAATGTTATTGTTTTGTGGACTATTTTGCGTTGCTGTTGGGCTGTGTATTTTACTACTGTTTTGTGGAGTTTTGGAGGAGGAAGGGTGTGGAGAAACACCATATATATGTAGGGTTGTGGGCTGATAGTTATTCGTAATATTTCCGGGTCGTTTGACACGACTACGGTGGTCGTCGTATGTATGAAGTGATTAAGTTGTGTGTGGACTATGTTGGGAAGCTCAATATGTTTATTATTGATGTTGTTTGGGCTGTTTGGTGAATGTTTTGAATGGTGTGAAGTCATATATATAGGGGAGGTGTTGTCCGTTTCATCGTAAAACAGGTTGTGGTCGATACATAATAGTTATGATGCTTAAATGATAACGATAGTATCGCTTCTCTTAATGTAGACTAAGGAGTTTTGACAATTGCATAGCTTGAGATTTGGGCAGTATATACAAGGTATGTGAGGCTATCCCTTTCCTTCTTTTGCACGACTCCGATTGTACATAATGTAATGAACGAGCTTCCAAGATACTCTACTCTTAGAAGCTAGCAGTACTTACATTGTTTTCCCTCTTATGGAACGATTGATGTTAATGTTGCTTCTCTTATTCTTATGTTATCAATGTTGTTGGTACTTCCTGATTCTTATAAGGTTCATAGTCAAGAGTTAGTCCTAAGAACGTGTACAGAGGATACCAACCTTATGTCACTCCGAAAGGTTTAGAATGTGATTCCATGAGTCGAGCATGCATTATATATGTGTATCTATTTTACTCTGCCGAGCCACGCTATAGTTGGCCGGGTACGGCACCTATTGTGCAACCACTGATCAGTTGGGTTTTACCGAGCTCCACATGGCCAGGTACGATTCTACTAAGCCATATGATGGCCGGGTATGTTTTTACCGAGCCTATTATGGCCAGGTACAATATGATGATGATGATGCCCACAGAGGCGTATGTTTTAAAAGTTTATGTATACATACATATGTATCATGCATTGCATGTTAGTAGCCCTAGAGGGTACTCAGATTTTCCAGGTTGTATATTCTCTATCCCTGCTTACATTACTGTTCATATTTATGGTTCCCTGCCTTACATACTCAGTACTTTATTCGTACTGACGTTCTTTTGTTTGTGGACGTTGCATGTCGTGCTGTAGGTCCTGATAGACAGGCATGTGTAGCTCCCCCTACCATAGTAGGTTGTCCAGTTCAGTGGTGATTGGCGAGATCCCTTATCCGGACTTGTCGTGGTCTTGGTATGCATTTCTGTTATAGACATTATGGGTATGCCGGGGCCCTGTTCCGGCTATGTTGCAGCACTTATGTTCATTTAGAGGCTCATAGACAAGTGTCGACTCATGTATAGTTTGGTATGCCTTGTCGGCTGGTTTATGTTGTATAGTCTTTCATGGTAGCGTGGTAGCTCATACCTTATATGTAATTTCTTGATTGTCTGGTCATCCCCTGCTATGTATGTTCATGCCGTCATATTTTATTGATGGTTGTCCATGATCCAGGTCTACCATTTATATTGATCTCGTCAGCCATAAAAGATAATAATGAAGGTTAGATGAAATGTACGTTGGTGCTCGACAAGTATGGTCGGGTGCTAGTCATGGCCCTCCAGTTTGGGTCGTGACAAACTTGGTATCAGAGCACGTCTGTCCTAGGGGTTGTCTATGATCCGTGTCTAGTAGAGTCTTGATTATGGATGTGTAGCGCGCCACATTTATAATCAGGAGGCTGCATGACATCTAGGGTTGTTACCTTGGCGCTAGTAAGTCTCTTGTTCTTCTTGTTGTTGCTCATTTTTGTGTTGTTCTAGCTCGTGTGGGAGGTTGTTTTAAAGGTTTTATGTTCTGTAATTACTCCCTCATGTTCTTAATATGATCCTAGGTGATTTCAATCCTTCTAAAGTGATTCTAGTGCCGAAAAACACTAATTGATCGCTAGTTTCGCTTTCTTGTTGTTGTGGCAGCATTGGAGGGATATTTCATGCAAATTTAAGGTCAAATTGTAGTTGTTCTTTCTGTATAAAGGTAAGGAACCTCTTACTCTATATGTATTTAAGATTATCCAAGTTGCGGCTAAGCCATTGAAGCTAGAACTTGTGAAATATATATCGAAAGGCTTGCTAGTAATGTTATTGTTTTGTGGACTATTTTCCGTTGCTGTTCGGCTGCGTATTTTACTACTGTTTTGTGGAGTTTTGGAGGAGGAAGGGTGTGGAGAAATACCATATATATGTAGGGTTGTGGGCTGATAGTTATTCGTAATATTTCCGGGTCGTTTGACATGACTACGGTGGTCGTCGTATGTATGAAGTGATTAGGCTGTGCGTGGACTATTTTGGGAAGCTCAATATGTTTATTATTGATGTTGTTTGGGTTGTTTGGTTATTGTTTTGAATGGTGTGAAGTCATATATAGGGGATGTGCTGTCCGTTTCATCGTAAAATAGGTTGTGGTCGATACATAATAGTTTTGACGCTTAAATGATAACGATAGTATCGTTTCTCTTATTGTAGACTAAGGAGTTTTGACAATTGCATAGCTTGAGATTGGGGCAGTATATACAAGGTATGTGAGGCTATCCCTTTCCTTCTTTTGCACAACTCCGATTGTACATAATGTAATGAACGAGCTTCCAAGATACTCTACTCTTAGAAGCTAGCAGTACTTACATTGTTTTCCCTCTTATGGAACGATTGATGTTAATGTTGCTACTCTTATTCTTATGTTATCAATGTTGTTGGTACTTCCTGATTCTTATAAAATTCATAGTGAAGAGTTAGTCCTAATAACGTGTACAGAGGTTACCGACCTTACGTCACTCCGAAAGGTTTAGAATTTCCATGAGTCGAGCATGAATTATATATATGTATCTATTTTACTCTACCGAGCCACGCTATAGTTAGCCGGGTACGGCACCTATTGTGCAACCACTGATCAGTTGGTTTTTACCGAGCTCCACATGGCCAGGTACGATTCTACCGAGCCATATGATGGCCGGGTATGTTTTTACCGAGCCTATTATGGTCAGGTACAATATGATGATGATGATTCCCACAGAGGCGTATGTTTTAAAAGTTTATGTATACATACATATGTATCATGCATTGCATGTTAGTAGCCCTAGAGGGTACTCAGATTTTCCAGGTTGTATATTCTCTATCCCTGCTTACATTACTGTTCATATTTATGGTTCCCTGCCTTACATACTCAGTACTTTATTCGTACTGACGTTCTTTTGTTTGTGGACGTTGCATGTCGTGCTGTAGGTCCTGATAGACAGGCATGTGCAGCTCCCCCTACCATAGTAGGTTGTCCAGTTCAGTGGTGATTGGCGAGATCCCTTATCCGGACTTGTCGTGGTCTTGGTATGCATTTCTGTTATAGACATTATGGGTATGTCGGGGCCCTGTTCCGGCTATGTTGCAGCACTTATGTTCATTTAGAGGCTCATAGACAAGTGTCGACTCATGTATAGTTTGGTATGCCTTGTCGGCTGGTTTATGTTGTATAGTCTTTCATGGTAGCGTGGTAGCTCATACCTTATATGTAATTTCTTGATTGTCTGGTCATCCCCTGCTATGTATGTTCATGCCGTCATATTTTATTGATGGTTGTCCATGATCCAGGTCTACCATTTATATTGATCTCGTCAGCCCTAAAAGATAATAATGAAGGTTAGATGAAATGTACGTTGGTGCTCGACAAGTATGGTCGGGTGCTAGTCATGACCCTCCAGTTTGGGTCGTGACATTTTGGGATTGTTTTAGTCTTGAAATATTGAGTCGTATATGCCGAGCGACATTCAGTACAATTTCCTTTTTAGATAATTTAATATGGTATTCTATTTTTCCGCAATTATTATGTTTCCGCAAGTGTTAGGCTTACCTGGTCACGGAGACTAGGTGCCGTCATGGCATGTTCACGGTTGGTGAACTAGAGTCGTGAAAAGTTGGTTTCAGAGCTCTAGGTTCATAGGAGTCACAGAACACAGGCTGGTTTATTAGAGTCTCGTTGATCGGTACGGAGACGTTTGTACTTATGTACGAAAGGCTATGTAACTGTTTAAAAAAATTCTTCACTTCATTGATCTCCTTGTCGTGCGATATTTTTGACATCAATTCTAAACTTCTGTATTCTATTATCTCATAGATTGTGAGGACACGTGCTACTCGGGACGATCAAGCACCCGTACCCCCCTCCTGCAGCCGTCAGAGGCAGGGGTCGGGGCAGAGGCCGTGGACGCGCACGGGGTGCAGCCAGAGCACCTGCGCGAGCTGCCACTGAGGTACCGCCAGCAGATCTATCCGGAGTTCATGCACCCGACACACCTACAACCACTACTACTTCAGCCCTTTAGGAGACATTGGCACAGTTTATGAGTATGTACACCACGCTGGCTCAGGCAGGGTTGCTTCCCCTTGCTGCAGCCACATCCCAGGCCAGGAGAGGGGAACAGACTCCCGCCGCCCGCACTCCTGAGTAGCGAGTGCAGGTTGAGCAGGTCCTAGAGATCATTCTTGTACAGACTACAGTACCAGTTCAGCCGGAGGATGGGGCAGTTGCTTCTAAGGATGAGTAGCGGAGACTCGAGAGGTTCAAGAAGTATGATACTCCGGTTTTCAGTGGACTAGCGACAGATGATGCCTTGCGATTTCTGGAGGATTGCCACCGTATTCTTCGCACTATGGGTATTATCGGATCGAGCGGGGTTTCCTTCACTGCTTTCCAACTTCGGGGAGCCGCCTATGAGTGGTGGCGCACCTATGAGTTAGACAGTCTAAACGATGTTGCTTCACTGACTTGGACCCAGTTCTCAAATATGTTCTTGAGAGAGTTCGTTCGTCAGAGCCTCAGGGACGCATGGTGCGCAGAGTTTGGGCATTTGCGCCAGGGAGCTATGACTATTTCAAAGTATGCTATCTGTTACAGTAGATTGGCTAGGCATGCACCAGCCTTGGTTGCTACTATCAGCGAGAGGGTTCGCCGGTTATTGAGGGGCTTATTCCTCCCATCAGATCTAGCATGGCTCATGAGTTGGAGATGGACATTTCTTATCAGCAGGTAGTGAGCATTGCTAGGAGGATTGAGGGTATGCATGCTAGGGAGAGAGAGGAGAGGGAGGCCAAGAGGTCTCGTGAGTCGGGCCATTATTCTGGTGCTCGTGCACCAGCTGTAGGTTATCATGGTAGGGGCTATATGAGTCGCCCCGTTCATTCATCTCTTCCAGCAGCTAGCAATGCTCCAACTCCTCTCAGATCTCAGGAGTCATATTATGCACCTCCGGTTTCTGCGCGCCTCCTACGCGGGGTGCTTTCAAAGGTCAGTCTAGCAGACCTGGTCCTAGCCAGTCACAACCACCACATCCTCCCAGAGCTTGTTTCGAGTGTGGTGACACACGACACTTGGTGAGGGAGTGCCCTAGACTTGGGAGGGGTGCACCTCCACATACTTATCAGCCATAATGTGCCCCGCAGAGTTCTCAGGCTATGGTTATAGCTCTAGTTGCTACCCCACCTACTTAGCCAGCTAGAGGTGGAGGTCGGGGAGGTAGAGGTCTCCCTAGAGGGGGAGGCCAGGCCAGATATTATGCCATTCCTGCTCGTACCAAGGTTGTTGTCTCCGATTCCGTCATCATAGGCATTATACTGGTTTGTCACAGAGATGCATCGGTTCTATTCGATCCAGGCTCCATTTATTCTTATGTGTTTTCTTATTTTGCTACATATTTGGGTGTAGCCCGAGATTCATTGAGTTCTCCTATTGATGTTTCTGCTTCTGTAGGAGATTCTCTAATTGTGGACCGCGTTTGTCAGTCGTGTTTGGTTACTATTCGTGGTTTTGATACCAGAGCAGGTCTATTATTACTCAACATGGTTGATTTTGATATTATTCTGGGCATGGACTGGTTTTTGACCCATTATGCTATTCTTGATTGTCACGCCAAGATCGTGACGCTGGCTATACCAGTTATTCCGCGTGTTGAGTGGAGTGGTACTTTAGATCACACTCCTAGTAGAGTTATCTCTTTTCTTAAAGCTCAGCGTATGGTTGGAAAGGGGTGTGCCGCGTATTTAGCTTATGTGAGAGACGTTATTATTGATACTCCTTCAGTTGATTCAGTTCCAGTAGTACGGGATTTTCCCGATGTGTTTCCAGCTGATCTTCCAGGCATGCCACATGATGGAGATATTGATTTTGGAATTGATATGTTTCCTGGCACTCAGCCCATTTCTATTCCCCCATATCGTATGGCCCCTCATGAGTTGAAGGAGTTGAAGGATCAGTTATAAGAATTGCTTGATAAGGGTTTTATTCGGCCCAGTGTATCACCTTGGGGTGCTCCTGTCTTGTTTGTGAAGAAAAAGGATGGTTCTATGCGTATGTGTATTGATTATCGCCAATTGATTTGCGCTCAGGTTACCATCGGTTGAAGATTCGGGAACTAGATATCCCGAAGACTACTTTCAGGACTCAGTATGGCCATTACGAGTTACTTGTTATGTCATTTGGGCTGACCAACACCCCAGCAGCCTTTATGTATTTGATGCACAGTGTGTTCCGGCCATATCTTGACTCGTTCGTCATTATCTTTATTGATGATATTATGGTGTATTCCCGGAGTCGGGAAGATCATGAGCAACACCTGGGAACTATGCTTCAGACTCTGAGAGAGAAGAAGTTATATGCTAAGTTCTCGAAATGTGAGTTTTGGTTGGATTCAGAGGCATTCTTAGGCCACGTGATATCGAGTGAAGGTATTCAGGTGTATCCGAAGAAGATAGAGGCCGTGCAGAGTTGGCCCAGACCATCCTCAGCTACCGAGATTCGTAGTTTCCTTAGTTTGGCTGCCTACTACCGTCATTTTGTGGAGGGGTTTTCATCGATTGCAGCCCCTATGAGCAGGTTGACCCAGAAGGGTGCTCAATTTCAGTGGACAGAGGAGTGTGAGGCGAGCTTTCAGAAGCTCAAGACAGCCTTGACCACAACCCCAATTTTGATACTGCCTACAGGTTCGGGGTCTTATACAGTCTATTGTGATGCCTCGAGGGTTGGCCTCAGAGTGGTGTTAATGCAGGATGGTAGCGTGATTGCCTACGCGTCCAGACAGTTGAAGATACATGAGAAGAACTACCCTGTTCACGACCTTGAGTTAGATGCCATTGTTCACGCCCTGAAGATTTTGCACCATTACTTATACGGTGTGCCTTGTGAGATTTATACTGACCATCGGAGCTTTCAGCATTTGTTCAAGCAAAAGGATCTAAATTTGCGCCAGAGGAGGTGGTTAGAGTTGCTGAAGGACTATGACATCACTATCTTGTATCACCCGGGCAAGGCCAATGTGGTGGTCGATGCTTTGAGTCGTTCGGCGGAGAGCTTGGGGAGTTTGGCATATCTACCAGCATCAGAGAGGCCTATGGCAATGGATATTCAGGCCTTAGCCAGCCAGTTTGTGAGATTGGACCTTTGGAAGCCCAGTCGAGTCCTAGCTTGTGTGGTTTCTCAGTCTTCCTTGTTTGACCGTATAAGGGAGCGGAAATATGATGACCCTCATTTGCTTGTCCTCAAGGACAAGGTTCAGCACGGTGATGCCAGAGATGTGACTATTGGTGATGATGGGGTATTGAGGATGCAGGGTCGGGACTGTGTACCCAATGTTGATGGTATTCGGGAGTTGATATTGGAGGAGGCTCATAGTTCGCGGTATTCTATTCATCCAGGTGCCGCGAAGATGTATCAGGATTTGAGGCAGCACTATTGGTGGAGGCGGATGAAGAAGGATATAGTTGGATTTGTAGCTCGGTGCCTCAATTGTCAGCAGGTGAAGTGTGAGCACCAGAGACCAGGTGGGTTACTTCAACAGATAGAGATTCCGGAGTGGAAGTGGGAGCGGATCACCATGGACTTTGTAGTTGGGCTCCCACGGACTTTGAGAAAGTTCGATGCTATTTGGGTGATTGTGGATCGGCTGACCAAGTCCTCTCACTTTATTCCTGTGTGTACTACTTATTCCTCAGAGGGTTGGCGGAGATCTATATCCGGGAGATTGTTTGTCTGCATGGTATCCCTATTTCCATCATTTCAGATAAAGGTACTCAGTTCACATCACAGTTTTGGAGGGCCGTTCAGCATGAGTTAGGTACTCGGGTAGAGTTGAGTACAACATTTCACCCTCAGATGGACGGACAGTCCGAGTGCACTATTCAGATTCTTGAGGATATGCTCTGCGCGTGTGTGATTGAGTTTGGAGGGTCTTGGGATCAGTTCTTTCCATTGGCGGAGTTGCTTACAACAACAGCTATCAGTCCAGTAATCAGATGGCACCGTATGAGGCTTTATATGGGAAACGGTGTAGATCTCCAGTGGGTTGGTTTGAGCCGGTCAAGGCTAGATTATTGGGCACGGACTTAGTTCAGGGTGCCTTGGAAAAAGTTAAGGTGATTCAAGACAGACTCCGTACAGTCCAGTCCAGATAGAAGAGTTACGCAGACCAGAAAGTTCGTGATGTTTCCTATATGGTTGGTGAGCGGGTTCTGCTTCGGGTTTCGCCTATGAAGGGCGTCATGAGATTTGGGAAGAAAGGGAAGTTGAGTCCAAGGTTTATTGGCCCTTTTGAGATATTGAGGCGAGTTGGGGAGGTTGTTTATGAGCTTGCCTTACCTCCCAGCTTGGCAGGAGTGCATCCAATATTTCATGTTTCGATGCTCCGGAGGTATCACGGTGACCCGTCGCACGTGCTAGATTCCAGTTCAGTCTGGCTGGACAAGGATCTATCCTATGTTGAGGAGCCAGTGGCAATATTGGACAGGCAAGTTAGAAAGTTGAGGTAAAAGAACATTTCTTCGGTAAAAGATCAGTGGCGGGGCCAACCGGTCGAGGAGGCGACCTGGGAGACAGAGAAGGATATGCGCAGCCATTACCCACATCTTTTCACTACTTCAGGTACGTCTCTATGCTCGTTCGAGGACGAACGAATGTTTAAGTGTAGGAGGATGTGACGACCCGGCTGGTCATCTTAAGAATTAATGTCCGATCCTCTATTAACTACTTTCCCATAGTTTATTTCTGCTAATGTGATTTGTCGGGATACTCGGTTTTGAGTAAATGAGAGCTTAAGTGTTAGAAAGTTGACCGAAGTCAGAACAATGGGGAGAGATCCTCAGAATGGAAATCTGACGGTTCTGTTAGCTCCGTTAGGTGAATTTGGGGCTGGGAGCGTGTTCGGAATGTGTTTTGGAGGTCCGTAGCTAATTTACGCTTGAAATGCCGAAGTTTGAATTTTTGATGTTTCCGGTCCGATAGTGAGATTTTGATCCGAGGGTCGGAATGGAATTCCGGAAGTTTCAGTAGCTCCGTCATGTCATTTGGGATGTGTGTGAAAAATTTCAGGTCATTCGGACGAGATTTGATACAGTTTTTGATCGAAAACATAATTTAAGAGTTCTTGGAATTCTTAGGCTTGAATCATATGTGAAATTGGTGATTTGATGTTGTTATAAGCGTTCCGAAGTGTTGATCAAGTTTGAACGATGTCATGGGATGTGTTGGTATAATTAGTTTGGAGTTCCGGGAGTTCCGGTTAGGTTCCGGGATGTTTTAGTGCAAAAATCATAGCTGTAGCAGGTCTACAGGGGTTGCAGGCCCCAAAACTCACTCACGCGGTCCGTACAAAAATTAGTGTGCCCGCGTTGAGTGTTGTGCGGACCGCACAAAAGCGGGCGCGGTCGCGGTAGGCGTCGCGTGGACCGCACAAAGTGGGGCGCGGCCGAGGTGAAGGTCCCTCCCACTGGTCCTACTTTGGAAACTCATATCGTTTGATCTACAAGGAATTTTTAGGTGATTCAAAAAACTAAAATTGTAGCCCTTCGTGTCTAGTTTCCAGAAAGGTAAAGATATCGCAATTTGGACATCTGTAGAAAACGTTATGGCCAAAATACTAAACCTTGTCACTGCAGAGGGAGGCCTGTGCGGCCGCACGTTGCCTTTGCGCGGACCGCACTGGCTTGCGCGGACCGCGTGAGTTTTGGTGCGGCCCGCAGTAGCTGGAAACCTGAGGGGTACCTATAAATACGAGGTTTTGGGTTTTATTTAATATTTTAACCTAGAGAGCTCGGATTTTGGCGATTTTTCGAAGGTTTTTCAAGAAATTCATCGGGGTAAGTGATTTTAACTCATATTTGGCTAGAAAACATGAATCTAACACTAAATTCATCATTTGATTCGTGATTTGAGAGGGAATTTGGGGAGAAAATTGTGAAACCTTTCAAAAATGTAAAATGATGATTTAAAGGACCAAATAGTGTCGGAATTGTATAATTTTCGTATGGTTAGACTCGTGAGAGTGCGAGGTTTCTGGGAATATAAATTTTAGCGATTCCGAGACGTGGGCCCGAAGGGCGTTTTGGTCATTTTCCATAATTTTGCGTATTAGCTTTGAATTAAAACATAGGATCATTTGTTTGAGATGATATTTACGATATGCAATTGAATTGATTAGGTTTGGGCCATTTGGAGTCGGATTCACGTTGCAAAAGCGTGGTTTTTAGTTGATTTTGAGCCGGTTCGAGATAAGTGGCTTGTCTAACCTTGTGTGGGGGACCTTTCCCCTTAGGATGTGCTATATTCGATAATTGAAATGCCCTGTACGTGAGGTGACGAGCGCGTACTTGAGCTAATTGTTGAAAATCCGGTTTTTCCTTAAGTATTTCAATTGAGTTCTTTTCTTGTTTTATTCTACTTGTAAATTTAGCATGTTGTTAGTCTAGAAAGGAATGATTAGTGACTTAATTGCCTATTTGCTTAAATTTTCTAAATTGCTTTACGTGAAGCATGTTAGGCTAAAAGTAAATGTTTACTTGGTACGAAATTAGCGTTTAATTTAATATTCTTGTGTTGCTGCTCTGTGTTTTAAATTGGGACTACGGGTTTGATTACCGGGAGATTCCCCCTGCACATTTACTTTGGGACTACGGGTTAGATTCCCGGGAGATTCCCCCTTCACAATTACTTTGGGACTACGGGTTAGATTCCCGGGAGATTTCCCCTGGACATTTACTTTGGGACTACGGGTTAGATTCCCGGGAGATCCCCCGTACATATATTTAGGATACCGAGAGATCATCGGGATACCAAGAGATCCTCGGGATACCAAGAGATCCCTAGTACATATTGAGGATACCAAGATATCCTCGGGATACCAAGAGATCCCTGGCTTATATTGAGGATACCGAGAGATCTTCGGGATACCAAGAGATCCCTAGTACATGTCGAGGATACTAAGAGATCCTCGGGATACTTAGAGATCCCCGGTTACTTTCCTTATGGTTTGCTTTCATCATTGTTTCCGTTATTGTACTCTTATTATCCTGCATAGATTCTTACTGTAGGTTCTCAATTGCACTGCTTATCTTATCCTGCCATCTTTATATTTTATATAACCTCAGTAGGGCCCTGACCTTCCTCGTCACTACCCAATCGAGGTTAGGCTTGGCACTTACTGAGTACCGCTATGATGTACTCACGCCTCTTCTGCACGTGTTTTTTATTCATGTGCAGATCCAGGTACCTCTACTCAGGCGCACTATCAGTGAGGCAGGAGGACTACGGAGACTTCGAGGTAGATCTGCTGCGTCCGCAGACCGACGAGTCTCCCTCTTTATTCTATCTTTAGTACTTAGTTCTCTTTCCTTCCGTTTGTTAGATATTCTGGAGTTTGGAGCCTCACTATACATTTCTGTAGCCTGTGTTTTCCCGTGAGTTTCCGGGTTTTGGGATTGTTTTAGTTTTGAGATATTGAGTCATATATGCCGAGCGACATTTAGTACAATTTCCTTTTTAGATAATTAAATATGGTATTCTATTTTTCCGCAATTATTATGTTTCTGCAAGTGTTAGGCTTACATGGTCACGCAGACTAGGTGCCGTCATGACATATTCACGGTTGGTGAATTAGGGTTGTGACAACATTGTTCTGTTTGTGCATTGCACACACACCCAACAAATTCCTAAGGTGTTGTGTTGGATCATCATCTGTGGAGTTTTTGAAAAATCCTTCTGCCTAGAGCATCAAAATTAGACCGTGTTCCACTTTAAATGTTGCAGCTCCAATAGCTGGCGGTACAATGGCGTTAGTATCCTCAATGTACTCCTCGATGTCTGGGAAAGGATTCTCTCCCATTTCTGTCTCTGCATCATCACCATATTCAGACATGTTTTCCTATCAACACCAAACAAAGCAAGCAAAGTGTGATGGAATAGAAATAGACGTTAAGTAAAGTACACACTAAATAGTAATTTCAAAACCGTATTCCCCGGCAACGGCGCCAAAATTTGATACGCTCAAATTACACTTTAATAAATAGTGTAAGGAGGTCGGTTTCAAATATAATAATCCAACAAGGTTGGGGTCCAATCCCACAGGGAATAGATGTGAAAAGGTTACTCTTATAGTGTGTTGCTCGACTAAAGTCGTATCTCTATTCGGTTAACAGTACCAAGAGAATGGTTTTATACTAACAAGAGTATGAATTGAGTTTGTTTGTAAGTATCAACTAATTGGAATATTTATAGAATAATTAACTGGATTAAAGAAACCAAGGTTGTGTCTCCTTTAATGGAGTGTAATGCTTATCGCTGTTAATATGATATATTTCTAATGGAATGTTCTTTTGATATGCAAATGATGTCTAAGTGAGTACCCAATATTTCCCAATATTTGAGTAATATTTCCTCTTTATAATTTTCCCAAATATAAAAGAGTTGCAATTTAGAACCATCAATATATGCCAAGTAAAACCCACTTATTCCTAAGCGATTCTATTAAACAAGGTTTAAAGCCTTGAGTCATTGATATTTACTTCTACCAAATTCTAACTCACTTTCCCAAGCAAAGCAAGAATTTAATGTCACTTGTTAATGTTTGCAACCACCAACAATAAATGAAGAATGAGAAGTAAACAAATATCAACCAACCATTATATATATATTCAATGATAAACACCCATTAGCATAACACCTATTTAGGGTCCACAACCTTAGTATTTAAAGTTAGCTACTCATACTACAATACAAAAACCAAAGAGTATTTATAGACTGTTTGGCCAAGCTTCTCAAGACAAAAAAAATGTTTTTTTTCCCAAAAGCACTTTTTTTTTCCTAATTTGAGGTGTTTGGCCAAGCTTATTTGGGGAAAAAAGTGCTTTTGGGAAGAAGCAGAAGCAGTTTTAGAGAAGCAGAAAAAAGTAGCTTCTTTCCAAAAGCAGAAGCAAAAGCAGTTTTGGCTTTTCTTCTTACCTAAAATACCCTTAACAAAATATAGTATATACCAAAATAATCCTTAAACCTAATACTTAGGATATTAATTTATAAATATTTCTTCTTATTTTTAGGAAACTTTCTAATATATAGTATCTTTAGGTGTAAATACTTTTATATTTGTTGAAGGAATTTTAATATATTTAACTTATATTAAAAGAATTAAGTACTTTTTAATTTTATTTTCATATTTTACTTAAATAAAATGAATTTTTTTTAATTATTGCATGTAATAACAAAATTTTGATATTATTTATTTACTTATAATATTAATTATTAAGTAAATCTATTCATGTCCTTAATCGTAATTTGACACTTAAAAGCACTTTCTAAAAAGCTTGGCCAAACACAAATTATTTCTCAAAAGTTCTTTTCAGACTGATTAGCCAAACACAAACTGATTCTCTCTAAAAGTACTTTTTTCAAAAGCACTTCTCAAAATAAGCTGATTTCTCCAGCTTGGCCAAACAGGCTATTAATGTCATAAAAGCTTACAAAGTAGAGAATCTTCACCCAAAAGCTTCCAAAAGTGAGGAATATTAATGTCTTGGAATGTGGTTCAAAGACTAGACAATATGAGCCCACAAAGACATCATAAAACTATTTATAGTGGACACAAAATCGGGACAGAAAATGGACAAAAATGCCCTTTCAGGTCTGATATGCGATCGCATTCTTGTCGCAGAGCACGTATGCGGTCCGCATCTTGAACATCCTCATCCCAGACTAGAACCCTAGTTTACAGGTCTTCTTCACATTCCAATTATGTGGATCACATTGCAGAAATGCGATCGCATTTTGCATCGCATCTTCGTCCTTCAGTGACCTTCATGGTTGGTGTGCGGTTCACTCTGCGGCTCGCATGTTGGTTCTGCGGTCGCATAATGGACCACATTCTTGACGTGAGATTTAACCCAGATCTCTGCTTTTTGTCTGTGATTTGACGTGCATTCTGCGGCTCGCATGTCTGATCTGCGATCGCATAGTGTACCGCAGACCAGCATTTTTGCTACATTTTGATCTTTTCTTGTCTTTTTGCTTCCATTTCCATGTTCTTGGGTTCTAAGTCCTTATGTACTGTAGAAACAACAAAACTACATAAGTAACAGAGATAATTGCATTAAAACAAGCTAAAATCTAAGCAATTAGTATTGAAATGTGCCGAAATTCTCTGGCACATCAGCCTGGTAGCATTGTTATTGATGATATTGTGTAGTGGTGTGTCAACATTGTGTTAGTCATGCATATTACAGTTTTGTTTTGTCGGTTTTTATGTGACATTCGTTGTCTCTGACCTTAATTGATGTACTCTAGCTGTGATAGTACATTTGCACAAGCATACGCTGTAATTTGTCACTTTTGTTAGTCCAGGAATATGAACCTTGATGTTTGATTATCATTTACATATATTCTTGTATACTTGCCTTCTGTATGAGATATTGTTACTATTCGCATGTGAGTTGTCTGTGTGGTTATGACATATTTTTATTGCTAGCACGTGAGTTGTCCATGTGGATATGAAATATTGTCACTCTCTTAGTATGTGAGTTGTCCGTTCAAATATGAGGTATTAATGGTGTTGGCACGTGTGTTGTCTATACAACACGTGAGTTGTCTGTGCAGTTGTGATTTGTAATATAGGCACACTATGCCAATTGATTAGGGTTCGTGATTTGGGACCCATGAATTATGATTATGAGGTGTTGAACCTCGAGTTGTCTGTGCACTTGTTCTATTGGGATGTTACTTGTTTTCCCTTATTTGGTTTCACCGGACTTTATCTGTATTCTGTTTACTTTATGGCATATTTACCTGCTGGCTCCTTCTTGTTAATTGTTGTTTCTAATTCTCAATGCAAGTATTGTAACATTATTATTACCATGTTCAACTTTATATATTGTTCCATGTTAGTTTTATATTCATACTTGCACAAGTTATTATGTATAGTAGGTGTCTTGATTGTTCCTCGTTACTACTCCGCTGATGATAGTCATGGTACTTACTGGGTACAATGTGGTATACTCATGCTACGCTTGCTACACATTTTTGTGCAGATCCAGGTACCTCGGAGCGAGTTGATCATTAGATAGCTGATCGAGTATTGTTGCAGAGAATTCAAGCTATACCTGCCATCGTGTTCGTAGGCCTCGCAGTCACCTTCTGAAATTTTACTTTGTACTGTTTATTTCTATTCTTGAATAGTTGTGAAGATTTCTAGTAAAATTAGTAAAGCTTATGACTTGTACAATCGGTTTTGGGATACTGTACATCTATTGATTGTTTCGAGTTTTGTATAGGAATTTTCGGGTCTAGTTTAATGAATAACTGGTTTAAATCTCTTATATAACTCACAATGTATTAGGCTTACCTAGTCTTAGAGACTAGGTACCATCACGACTCTTAAGGAGGGATTTTGAGTCGTGACAACATCAAACAACACCAAAAGCATGAATCGAACCTCAATTCAAGCCTAATGAAAGTAATAAACTTTCAACTTCCAAAACTCATGTCGAACCAAATCAAATCAACTCCGAATTACCTCAAATTTTGCACGCAAGTCCCAAAATGACTCAAATGACATATTCCAACTCTCGGGACTAAAATTTGAACCTGATATCAACAAAGTCAACTCCAAGTCAAACTTCTCAACCTTCCAAACCTTCAACTTTCCAACATTCACCAAAAAACACCAAATCAACCTACAGACCTCCAAATCAACATTCCCATATATGCCTACGTCCAACTTACCAAACATATCTATTAGAGTCATCAAAACACCAGTCTGGCTACACAAAAGTCAAACTCCGATCAACTCTTTTAACACAAGCTTCCAACCATGGGATTAAGTGTCCCAATTCACTCAAACAATTATTTGAAACCAAACCAACTTCCCCGTCACATAACCACAAATGAACAAAGAAGAGGCGATAAATAGAGAATGAGGCTGCAATATTCAAAACAATCGGCTGGGTCGTTACACCATGCGTCTACAATCATAACACTCATTCCATATACATGTATCAAAAGTCTTCTGTGACAAGCTCTTAGTAAACATGTCCGCAAAGTTGTTCTTTGATGCAATCTTGGTGACTATTACATCCCCTCCCGGTATTATGTCACGAATTAAATGATATTTACGATCAATGAGCTCTGTTCTTTCATAGCCCCGTGGCTTCTTTGAATTTGCAATCACACCAATATTATCACAATAAAGTGTAATTGGTGCTTGAATCAAGGAAATTACACCCTACTCTCTTAGGGAGTTTAATTTTCGAGGCAAACTTCCTCCTTGTCTGCCCCAAAGGATGCCACATATTTGGCTTTTATAGTGGAATCATCATTACAAGTTTATTTTATGCTACTCCAACGTATGGCCCCACATCCCAAAGTAAACATATTTCCTGAAGTAGACGTTCTAGAATCTCTATCGGACTGCAAATCCAAAGAAGTGTACCCAATGGGTACAAGGTCATCTGAATGGTAGACTAACATATAATCCCTAGTCCTTTTTAGGTACTTGATTATATGCTTAACCGCATTCCAATGCTCTCACCCAGAATTAGACTGAAATATGCTAATAATTCCTACGAGAAAGCAGATGTCGGTTCTAATACATAGCATAACGTACATCAGACTTCATACAACAAATGCATAAGGGATTGTCTTTGTCGTTTCTCCCAAATCTTCCATATGGAAATGCGTGGACAACCATTCTTTCACTAAACCCAACATGCCCATGTTATTTCCTACGAGTAATATGTCATCTACATATAGAATTAAAAATGCCACTTTATCCCCATCCCACTTCTTGTACTCAAGACTCGTTAAGACATTGACCAACATAAAATATTTTATTCACATTGTCAAAACAAGTGTTCCATGCCCTGGCTGCCTATTTCAGTTCATAAATAGACCTTTTAAGCTTACAATTCATGTGTCCTTGCCACTTTTCACGAAACCATCTGGTTGTATCATGTAGATGCACTCGTCAAGACTTCCATTAAGGAAAGCTGACTTCATAACCATTTTCCAAATCTCATAATAATAATGAGCAACAATGAATAAGAGAATCCTAATAGACTTAAGCATGGTTATCGGCGAAAATGTTTTCTCATAATTGATCCTTTGTTTTTTAGTGAACCCTTTCGCTACAAACCTTACTTTAAAAGTTTGTACTTTTCCATCTACACTTTTCTTTTTATTATTGATCCACTTATATCCAATGGGTTTAACCCCATCGGATGGTTCTAAAAGACCCTACACTTGATTAAAGTACATAAACCCCATCTATGATGTCATAGCAGAAACTTACTTATTAGCATCTTTATCTTATAGTTCTTTGTCGTAATTGACAGTTACAATAGTTGGCTCGTTAGGGATCATATCATACAATTCTCCTAGGAGCGTATAACAAACTCCCTGTCTTATTTCTCTCCCACTACGACTATGCACTATCTCAGTTGCAACTACACTATTATGATTTGGTTGTTGAACCACATAATTTTCATGAACCTAAGTCTCTATGATATCCACAGGGATATCAACGACATCATCTTGTTGTGCTATTTTCTCAGCATTGCTCGCGCTACTTTGTGATGGTACGACTTCGGGAAACTTGTCTTTACGGGATATCAAGTCTATTGGCATTTCTCCCACTACTTTAAACCAATGGTATGCCAACTTTGACTTTCAAGGTTTGTACTTATCATTTTATTTTTCAGATGACTAAGCGTTCATTCCTTTTATTAGTTCTAGTAAAAAAGGTTTATTTCTAGGAACAAGGTCATCGAATAATCCTCTTCAAGTAACTTGTCATTTGTGCTAATAATTATCTTCTTTTATTTAGGACAGCATAAAAAAACACATTCCATTTCCCTTGGATAACTAACAAAAACACAAACATCCATTTTCGCCTCCAATTTATATATTTTCCGTTCAGCACATTGACTAGACAACCCAAGACCCCAATTAAGAATGTAATTTGTTATTTCTAAGGCGTATCCCCAAAATGACGAACACAAACTAGAATAACTCATCATTAATATAAGCATTTCCATAAGAGTCATATTTCTTCTTTCAGCTACACCATTTTGTTGTGGTGTTCCAGGTACCGACAATTAAGATGCAATTCCACATTATGACTAGTAGCTAATAAATTTTGCAATGAGGTACTCCCAACTACTATCAGATCATAGTGTCGTGATATATTTATTTTGTCACTTTTTAGTCTCTTTCTTAAATTAATTAAACTTTTCAAAATAATCAGACTTGTGACGCAACAAATGAATATATACATACTTTAAGTAATCATCCATGAAAGTAATAAAATAATGAGAACCACCTCTTTCTTCGACATTCATTGGACTGCAACTTCATGGATTATTCCCATCTTGCGATGGATTATTCCCCCTTTTCTGCAGCAACTTCATGGATGCCGGACAAAGTTCCCTATTTGCTCGGCTCGGTTCGGAGTTTTGCGACCAATTCATCTTGCGACGAGCGTAGGTGGCGAGTTATGTCCCTAGGCAGATGGGAAGCGAAACACCAAGGTATGTGCGTATGCTGCTTTCACCTTTGTCTTCGTATGTTTGAGATGACATTTTCCTCTTTCTCGTGTACTAGCTTTTCCGTTGCAGGTATCGGGCGGTCACTTGGGGCGAGGCTATATCCCTTCGGAGATAGAGAGGAGTCGTTGGCCTCCGAGCTAAGGGACGATGGTGATAAACGGGATTTGCACTCGCAGTGTGATGGAGCTTTTAGCGGGGCTAAACGGGCCCGTGTCTTCGAAGAGAGATTATCGCCCGAGCTTACTGTTACTGAAGTCTTTGTTTCCGAAGTGGTGGTTCTTACGAGTGGTTATGCCTCGACTGAGGTTGGTTCTTCCAAGGCCGGAGGGTCTGGACCAATAGGAGTGTGCTCGGCCTTCGAGGAGGTTCGCCAGCTTTACTCCGCGGTGAGTTTTGGCGTAGTCCTTATACATTTCACGTCTTCCTTTTTTTATCGAGTTTTTTCTTTTGTAGGCCTTCGATAGGCTCAGGTCTGAGCTGCTCCGTCATGGGACCAGGCTTTAGAGAGCTCTAGATGAGGGTGAGCCCCTTAGGCTCCCCTGCAAGGAGAAGGAGGTTGAGTTGATGCACTAGCGATATGAGGCATACCAAAGCTTGAATTATGAGAGCTATTTGACGGAGAAGGTAACCTTTCGTAACGCGTTTCACCCTTTTAACCCTTAAGGATAATCCTTTTTGCCTATCTTAGTTGTAGAAAAAGACGGAGGCCCTGGAGTACCTCAGGGGTGAAGCTTACCGAGTTAGGAATGCTTGTGGTGAACTGAGGGCTTAAGTGCAGGCTCACACTTTAGAGGAGAAGGGTGCATTGGCTAAGGTTCCCGCCTTTGAGGCCCAACTTCGCCTGGCTCGTGACAACGCTTCAATTCAAGTGGATATGATCGCGAAGCTCGAGTCCGATCTCTCAAAGGTCAGGGCTGAGATAATCAATGCTCGGGCTGAAGTAGCATTGAGTCAGACCAAGGCCGATAAGGAGATGGCAATTCATTTGAAGGACACTGCTGATGCCCAAGCCGATTTGAAGCGGGCACTCGATCATGAAAAGAGGATCAAGGAATATGTTCGTTTTAGATCCCGAAGAGAGGTACTCGAAGAGATTGGCGCCAGGGGTTTCGTCCTATTGGAAGAGTTGGCTCGAGCGAGGGCAGATGAGTGTGATGCTCGGTCACTTCTTACCGATGTCAAGGAGAGTGAAGCTGGGGCGGGTAGGCTGTAGCCTTCTTGAGCAGAGCATAGATTTTGCCATTTTGTCATTTTGTTTTCGATATTCGCAAAGCATGTTTGCAAATGGAGAACGCACCTTTTGTGTATTTGAATAAAAGAAACTTGAAGCATTATCACTTTTGTATCTCTTTTTGCATTGCTTTCGACCAGGCCGACTTTTTTCAATATTTAGCGGGAGCCCTATGGATCTAGAGCTCATTAGACAGGTTCAGAGGCTCTTTCATCCTCGGTCAAGTGTGATTTTTAGGACGAGTAGGCATTAGAGTTTTTGTGCTTTTCCCAGCTATTTTGTGTTTAGTCTCCAAGCCAGGCTTTGACTCGAGCTTACCTAATCTTCAATCCCCTATACCTGCACGGGCGGACGATAATGGTTCTTGCGCCTTGCCCTTAGGCATTTGCATTTTAACTATTTTGGGTTCAGTCTCCGAGTCATGTTGTGACTCGAGCTTAATTGACCCTTATGTTTTTTGTGCATGCATGGGCAGATGAAAATGGCTTTTATATGCCTTGGGTCGAAGCGACCTTTTAGGTATGCGGCCCTAAGGCTCGTGAAGCTGGCGGCAGTGGCTCTTACGCTACGCCCTTAGGCATGTATAGTTAACTATTTTGGATCTGGTCTCCAAATCAGGTTACGACTCGAGCTCATTTTAATCCTCAAGGTTTCAATTTTCAAGTCGGCAACAGTGGCTTTTACGCTGTTGGTCATTGTGACCTTTTAGTGTGCAGCCCTGAGGCTCGTTTGGCTGGCGACAATGGCTCTTATGCTTTTTCCCGTGGGCATATTATAGGCTGTTTTTTGCTCTTGTTAAGGCCTTTTTGAAATAATTTTTCCTGACCCGTCGTTGGTTCGAGAAGGACCTTGATTTCAAGTCATTAGCGTCGATGTTCGAGCACCTCAGAAGGTTTAGCTCGTAGGTTGAGTACCTCGAAGCCTTGTGATTTGGAGCTGACATGGTCGAAACTCGTTTGCCTGTTGAGGGTATCCTGTTTTAACCGGTTCTTTGCGAAGTAGATTCGATGTAATGGCCTGTGATTTTGTTAGCGATGGTCGGGCGTCCCCGAGTCGCGTTAATTTGGCTGGTGCAGCTGTTTTGACCGTAGTCATATGTATTTGGCCGAAGCCAGTTTGATCCTGAGTGATAGTTTAGGAATCTAAATCGAGGGTGTGCCCTTTTGGGAGTCTTACAAATGCGATATAAAGCCTAAACTTTGGGTTTGAGTTTTATGCCTGTAGTATGGTCTTCCAAAATTTTCATGCCTATTGAGGTCTTACAGTTTGTCATGCCTGTTGAGGCCTTACAATTTGTCACGCCTGTTGAGGTCTTACAATTTTTGTTGCTATGTAAAATAGATCTGGCTAGACCGAGTCTACCCGCTCGGGGTCTTACGGCCTTGGGTTTTCTAGTGTATGGCAATTGACGATAGTCTCCGAGTCATCGAGTTTGCTTAGGCTTGAAGGCTGTTATTCGTGAGCTCGGAATTGCCTTGCTGGTGCCTTATGAGCCCGGAGTTCCGACCATGAGTTCATGTGGGTGCCAAATTGTTGATGCTAAGTCTCCGAGTATTTCAGGATGTATTCGGTGGAGGGAATCCTTGTCGTGAGCATGCCGAAATTTTCTTCTTTGGAGTACGAGATGCTGAGAGATATTCTTTAATTGCTTGGTGTAAATATATGTTGTTTCATTGTCGTGAGCTCGTCTAGCACAAGCACGGTTCCTTTGACCGTTTGGCCCGTTACATGATTTCCCATTGGAACTTCGTATGTCCTTTCCCGGTATGGGGTTGATTGCGAAGAAAGTCTCGTAGGCTTGTTGAATCCTTCCCAGGAGGCATGTTGCTCTGCTAAGAACCTCGCTGGCAAGACCTTCTTCGGGGCGGACGTCCGGCCAAGAGGAAAGAGTACGACGGGTACTGTTATGGCCTTGGGATCTTCGGGTAGAGATAACACTTCCAAATGCCCTGGTCGGTTGTCTGCATGCAAGTTAGTGTAAAATAACGAAGGAGGGGGGTAGTTTTACCTTACCACGAGGTGCGCAGGTGATGTTCCAAGGTCCGATATGTCCCTGCCATTTTGGAGCGAGGACTCTAGCACAGCCCTCCACTATGTTCAACTGGGCCTGGCTGAAAACATGGTTCGCTTACCCTTTGACTCTTTTGAGAGAGGAGATATTGGTGTCGGCGATGCGTTATGTGATGCAGATTTTTCCCCTTGCCGTGTGTTGCTTTCTGCCGACAGTTTTAATTACGTCCCTTGTGTGGAATTTCATCCTTTTGACAAAGGGGGGACGACATTGCCCTCGTGCAGTGCATCCGCGATCGTCTGAATAAGGCATCCGTTCCTTACGCCTCTTTTGATGACACGGAACTCGGCGTTCCTGTCGGGGCCAGCCATGCTAAACTGAGAGAATGGTCTTTCTCCTTGTCATTGCGACCGCCATTTGGAATCTGCCAAAGATTCGAGAGGCGAGCGTGATTTGACCCTGCGGTCCAAGCCGCCCTATCACCCTCGACCCGACAGCATTGATTGAGCCACCTGTATTCATGAGCACATGTTTTATCTAAAATGGATCGAGTGAGGAAGAAGGTTACAAATGCATCAATGTGAGGCCAAGACAAGGTCTCGGTTCCCTCCATGCTGAATGTGAGGGCAACCTAGAGGATATAGCCCCAGATCTGCCTTTCTCTAGTGATGAGCATTTTTGCTCTCCTTTTTACGAGTTCTTGGAAAGTGTCGTCGCTCCCCTACTATCGTGGTAATATGCTGCAGCCTATTTGATTCATTCTTCCTAGTTGCCTTCCCTACTCGGGACTGAACTTGAATTCGGTTGTGCGTCAGTTCTTGGCGGTGATTTTTGCTGAGTGACTTGGCTTTTTTCCATCGGAGTTGGTGGTTGTCCTCGGCCCCACAACCGCACTTGTTATAAAGTTCACACACCAAGCTGTGATTCCTCTAAGAGAGATTCTACTGAATAGGTCTGGGCCATCTGGTGTCCCTGGTTTCACTGACGGTGAACCTGATGTCTGATACAGCGATGTTGAAATTGTATCTTAATGAGCGAGGCACACTCGCTGGCCTTGTGTCTTTGTTGAATATTTATTTATTGACGGTTCCTCTAGGATATTGCCTTCAATCCGTTCTCCAATCGTTGCAAGGTAGATTGCGTCTCGGGGTGTTCCTCCTATCTACGGCGTACGGGCAGTACCTTTCTCTGTTTGGCATTTCTTTGCCAGGAGCCTGCTTGGGTATGCTGAGCCTGATGGGGCTCTTAGGTGATCATCCACACCCTTGGTTTGCGACTGGTGCCGGGTATGGGCATCCGCCCGGACTTTGGCTGGGTACCCAATAAAGTTTTGTTTTAACTTCCTTGAAATCATTGGGCTTGGTTTGTTTAGGCTTGGAGTGAAGGCCTGTACCGCCCAGTCATCCGAGACCAGGGGTAATCTCGTTCGTTACATCTGGGAATGCGATGCAAATTCTCGCAACATTTCATTATCCCTTTGTTCGGTCCTGGATGTGTCAGGCTTTCTCACCGTTGCTTTCATGGTACTAATGTGTGCCTTTATGGAGGAATCTGCCGGTATGATAAGTGATTTTACGGGGTTGGGCGCTAGGTTAGGTTGCCACATCATGGCCCCTTTCGAGAGTGTTTCCCCAAATTTCGTCAATAAGACGGACTCGATCTTGTTGTTTTTTGGGTCATTGCCTTTTACTGCGCATGTATAAGCAGTGATATTTCGTTAGGATCTGAGGTCTCGTTGTATTTAGGGAGTTCCGGTATTCTGAACATCTTTGGAATGAGTTTCGGGGACGCTTCCTTGGGGAACGGCCATTGCACGAACTTTTACGAGTCTACACCCTTCAAGGCCGGGGGCGCGCCTGGGATTTGGTCGACTCTGAAGTTGTAAGTTTTGACCTTCTTATTGTTGGCTGCTATTATTTTCTCGCCTGACTCGATCCTTTTGGTGAAGTCCTCCAACATTTTCACAATGGCGGGATCGGCTACTGATCCGTTATTACTCGATCTCTCGGGTACCTATTCGACTGGGGGAGTTGTTTTCGATGCTGCTATGCTGGGAGTTTTTGGATGGCTTTGTAACTAAGCGATGGCCAACTGTTTGCCTGCAACATTTCAAAAATATCGCGAAGAGTAACTTCCTGTGCTTCCCGAGCCAGGGTCTTTTGGGCTTCCTGTTGGTCGCCATGTTGTATGCTTCCATCGGTGTGTGAGGTTTCATCGACCTGCTACGCGTCTTGCGAACCAGCATCCACTGGAATCGGTCTAGTTGCGTTATCAGGGTTCTACGGTGGCGCGCCAATGACTAGAACAGCCACACCGTTTTCGCTGTGATTTTTGAGGTAGTCTTTGTCAACCCTATTTACCGAGCCAGACATTTAGACCTGAAATCAAGAGATCTTAGATAAGAAAAAGTATGAAACATAACTTGCGTTTGTGTAATGAAACTAGCAAGAAAATAATCACTATTATTTGTAACCCCACGGTGGGTACCAAACTGTTCACCGTGAAAATGGTAACAACAATTAAATTTGTAAATGGGACTCTAAAAATACATGATTTATTTTTATGTTGGTTGTTAGAGCAATCGATACTAGGAGTATGAAGTTTAACAATGAGATACAAGCTAAAACAGAGCAGTAATCAAACCGAGGGTCTTACTGCCCGGGCTTCAGACTAATCGATGAAGGGCCTCGGGTCGATATCCGGCTCCCGGTTTAGTTATCGGTGATAACCGGGAGAGGGATAACAATTAGAATATAATTGAAGAGGGCACTTTATGGCCAATACCACAATATAAATTAAGAACAAGTATGAAAGCAATAAATTTTAAAAGTGTCCTTGGGTAAATGAGTTAGAGAGAAAAGAGAGAGAGAGAGTGATATTATTTATCTTGTGTAAAATGGTTGGAGAAACAGTCATGGATGCCGACAGTTTCTTATAGATGTCCGGCATCTATAAGAAAGTCTAAGAAGGCACGAGACACTCCACACACGCGAATAATACATCCCTCGAGAGATGGAATGAGCTCTACAGAGATAATGTCATTCATCCAAACCCGGACGAATTGGCTAGCCCACTTTTGATCCTCGTGTTGCGCATATTAAACAACAAAGGGCGTAGGCGAATGGCACCATAGGGTTATCAGGCCTCGATGGTGAAACGGCCGGTACAACTTGACGTGGTGACTAAGCATGAATTCAAGCCCGACCTTCTCCGCAAAGAATCTCATCATCAGCACCACTCGCCAAATTGACGGATGTATCTGCGCCAAAGTAACCCGATACTTCAGGCAGAAATCAAGCACGGCCCTATCAAGGGGGCTTAACGCAAAAGGGTATAAGTATACGTTCAAGAATCCATCAGTAGAGTCTGTAATACTCTCATCCGAGGAAAGCACCTGCAGTGCTACCCCCTCACCCCATCTGCAGTCTCTTCTCACCATCTCCAGATGTTCCTCTCCTATCGAAGACATCAAGAGCCACCCCACATATATGTGGGAAACATCAATGATTCGCCTATCCAGGGTAATTCTCGGGAGGACAACGACCTCGGTACAGATCCTGGGGTGGTAGCAGACCCTAGAGACCTCCATCGATAAGAAGTTAGGCTTCAAGGATCCAACTGCATCATCTCCAGTCCCGAGGTGGTGCCTGACCTCGAGGACCTTCATCAAAAAAAGTCAGGCTTTAGAAAGCCTTCAACGCCATCGTAGAGCTCGAGGCGGTATCCGATCTCGTGGTTTTCCTTTCTAAAAAGAAAAAAATCCCTTCAAGCTCCGCCCACAAAGGCTCGACTATAGAAAGTTGCCTAAATACGAATAGCCCCTTCCTCAGAAGCCTGCCTACAACACCTCAAAAGGTTATCTACACCAAGCTCAAAATAAAAGCTTCGAGCGCCCAAAGTCGACTTTCGCTTCGGTGCTCTATCTCCATGGGGCCCAAGGGCCCCAATGATCTAGGTTTATCGGACCACTTCGGGCTTGATTTCGGGAACAATGATGAGCTCAGAAAGGATGCATTTATGTCCACCAAAGCTAGAAAAATGTCGGCAATCGTCAATAGAGGCATACATTCAAAATCTCCACGAATGCATAAGAATATACAAGAACACGACAAAAATCAAAAGTAGAAGTAAAGGAAACATCTTCATATTTGATAAATGTTCACTTACAAGCCCTCGGGGGGTCCTTACAATTTATTACAAAATCTCGCAAAAGGATCCCTACTCAAAAACAAAGAAGTTCAAGGGTATGCATACAACAAAAGCCTACAGAGGATCTCTACACAAAAATCGAGAAGCAAAAGGATGTACATGTGATGAAAACCCAAGAACCCAGTCCATCCTCGAAGGTCCATCTCCGGTATCAGCATCCTCGAGCGGCGCCCCATCGAGCTTGCATCCTCGAAGGCAATCCCTTCGGCTACCATCTCCTCTAGGTTCGCAGCTCAATCCCACAGAAGGGCCTTGTTGAGGGAAAAGATGAAGAAGAGGAAAAAGAGGGGATGTAGAGGAGGCAGAGGAAAGAGACATAGCCTGCCGAAGCTAAAAGGTTGGAGATTCGGCGGGCCCCAGCCTCAATGTCCGGGGGTGCCACTTTATCCATTGGGAAAGGAAAAACATAAGGGATGAAGTGCAACACTAGGCCTAGGTAGGAGAGTGAGTAGCAGTGCATCGTCCGAATGACTGTCTACAAAAGGGGAGAATTTATTCCCCGTATGTCATCATCTCCGACCAATAGGGATGGCAGTAGCAGACGCAATAACAACAGCAGCAGCAACGGAACATCACAATTGAGCTCCAACAAAGGGCCACGACACAGCCTATCGAAACAATGCCAAAAGACTTTGAGGTCGTAGACTCCAAACATGGTGATCAACAATAGAGGAAGATGATAATGAGAAATGGGCGAATGAGCAGATGAAGGTACTTAGATAGAAAAACAATGCCAGAGCATCCCCATTTAGAAGGAGCAACGACACAGTCATCGAGGCTTTGGAAGACTAACGGACGTAATTACTGCATTCTTGAAGAGCAAAATCGATGGCGGTACTTTCACCTTGGAGAACGAGAATTGACAGTGCATTGAATGATGTCAAAAATGCAAGTCCATGGCACATCCTGGTTATCACAAAAACTCGCGCCACAGGTTGCATCATCGGTATGACATCACCGTGAGAAGCTCGTGGAGTCAGGTGTTAGAATCATTTCCCATCGCTTTGTTCTAGGATATTCGGAGACTATCTGTATGCGGCGAAATTAGAGGGCTTAATTTCTTGCTATCAAGCCACTTCGAGAGAATGCCTCGAGACCCCGAAGACGTGGAGTTGCGACCGAGTCCCCTCCCTGGGGCTCATCGAGGTCCGACTAAAAGAAGGCAAAGATCGAGGCTATAGCAAAAGGGGGAATTCCCAAGGAACGCAGCTAAGTCTGACAGAGACGGCCTACCTAGACCTGTGTCGAGGCATCATGTCTAGACGTCCCATACCTATGCTTTTATAATTAATGTATGTCGTACCATAACCGGGTTCCCCTCCTATATAAAGGGAATCCACACCATTTTGTAAGTGACGACTGTTTCTCCAACCATTCTACACAAGATCAATAATATCTCTCTCTCTCTCTTTTCTCTCTAACTCATTTGCCCGATGCCGCTCTTAGCATTTATTGCTTTCATATTTGTTCTTCATTTATTGTGTTGTATTGGCATAAAGTGGCCTCTTCAATTATATTCTAATTGTTATCCATCTCCCGGTTATCCTCAATAGCTCGACCTCGAGCCGGATATCGACCCCGAGGCCCTTCATCGACTAGTCCGAAGCTCGGGCAACAAGTCCCTTAGTTTGATTACTGCTCTGTTTTAGCTTGTATCTTATTGTTAAACTTCATACTCCTACCATCCATTTCTCTAACAACTAGAATAAAAATAGATCACGTATTTTTAGAGTCCCATTTAAAAAATTTAATTGTTGTTACCATTTGCACGGTAAACAGATGTTTGACCAGGAGTTGACTTCATTATTAGCGGGCTCGTATTTTTGTTCCGAAAGTTGGAATAAGTTTGTTGCATCATTTATGACTTATGTGCAATATTTAAGGTCAATCAGAGTTGGTCTGATAGGTTTTGGTATCAATTATAGAAGTTGGAAATCCATTACTTTCATTAGTCTTAAATTGGGATGCAATTCGTGTTTTTGATGTAATCTTAGGCCTTGACTATGTTCGTATCTTGTTTTATGTTTTGTTGGTATCTTAGGCCCTACTGGGTGTAAATCTAATTGAAATCGGGATCAAATTTGGACTTAGAGGATTACTAAAGCAGCTGAATTCTGGTGTCATCACTCTTGCGGTGGGAGTGGTCGTAGGTGTGGGGTGAGTCATTGCATGTGCAAGATTCGGAGAGAAAGCTTGGGAGCATAGGTGTGAGGAAGATTCTACACCTGTGAGGTCGCCGATAACCTTAACTCTACGAATCCAAATGTATAATTTGTTTTGAAATTTGACCTCAATCTGAGATCCAAATCTCAATTTTACAAAATACCTAAATTCTACCCAAAATCCCCAATTACCACCTTAAAATCCTTATATTATATGATGAAATTCATGAAAAAGTAATTTAAGTTGAAAAAAAATAAGTTAAGATTACTAGCCTATGAATTAGGGAAGAAATTGCTCTCCAAAAATCGCGTCTATGGAGTCTAGGGTTCAAAAATTGTGCAAAATGAGGTTACCCAGCTGCAGATATCACAATTGCTAATTCTTGTTCACAACTACGATATCAGCAAATGGGAACCACTGATTGCAGTTATGATCAGTGCTTGAGCATGTCTGTTGTTGTCGATGCGACTAAAACCTCGCATTTTCAAAGTCCCAAGCCTTCGCAAATGCATTGAAAGATTCACATCACGAAGTTGTGCCTAGTCCACCTGTGTCGCAAATGCGACACCTATGTCCAAAATTCAAAGTCCCTCTTGATAGAAAATGCAACCAGTTCTATGCAAAAGTGAAACCCCATCTCCTAGTTCTACTTCGCAATTGCGAGACTGAAATCGCAAATGTGAGGCCAGCTGTGATGATCCAAAAGGGCATCACTCGTTTGAAAGTAAATTCTGTATTCCGAGGCCTTATAAACTTCTTTTTGTCTCACCTCGACTTGTGTGCATAGTCCGGGCGCATTTCAGGAATCCTTTTATGTGAAATCTAAGTAAAATAAGGAAATTGGCCTTTAAAATTGATTAAAATTGACTTTGGTCATATTTCTTGGTAAACGAACCCGGATCCATAATCCGACGTATTCCCGGATCATGTATTCCTAGAATTTGGGACTTGGACGTATTCCCGGAATCGAATTCCGATGTCCCAAGCCCGAGAAAAGAATTTTTAAAGAAAATTGTTTGCCGAAAAATATAAAGGCTTTAAGAAGAGAATTGATGTAAATTCTTGATGGTATCAGGCCCGTATCTTGGTTTTGGAGCCCGGTACAGGTTTAAAATAATAATTAAATTGAATTTATGAAATTTGGTAAAGATCGGAATTGATTTGGTATAAAACGGACCTATAGTTGAGAAAATAGTAATTTCAATGTTCTTGAGTGATTACATGAATTTGAGATTTAATTTATAGTTGTTGATGTTATTTTGATGATCTGATCGCACGAGCAAATCCGTATGATATCTTTAGACTTGCGTGCATGATTGGTTTGGAGACTCGAGGGCTCGATTTAGTTTTGGATAAGACACAGAGTGAATTTAGAGTTAGAAAATTACTGTTACAGGTTCAACGAAGTTGCAGGTCTCTGAAATGAGTTTCGCGGTCTGCGGTGAATCTTTGCGACCATGGTGGGGTCTTCGCAACCGCGGTGGGCAAGGCCATACCTCTGCAGCCGCGCTCGATATTTCGTGGTCCGGTGTGGAGCTCCGCGGACGCGGTCCTCTTTCTCGGTCAGCGGTGAGGGTCTGAGAGGGGTATATATAAACGTGACTTTTCTGTCATTTTTCATTTTTCAAAATCCTAAAACATAAGAGGCAATTTTTGGAACACTCTTTCTTCGCCAAAACACAGGTAAGTGATTTTTAACTCATTTCTTTCACTCCTTAACTTCTTTTTACAAGGTTTCATCCTAGAATCTAGGGTTTTCATTGTGGAATTAGGAATTTTGGGTAGAACCTAGGAATATCGAATTGTGGGGATTTAGACCTCAAATTGAGGTCGGATTCCAAAACAATTGTATATCCGGGCTCGGGGTTGAATGGGTAATCGGGTTTTGGTCCGAATTTCGGGCTTGGATCAAGCGGGTCCGGGATCGATTTTTGACTTTTTGGGGAAAACACTAGAAAACCTATTTTCATGCATTATAATTGGTTTATTAGCAGCTATTAGTATTATTAAGTAAATTGTGGCTAGATACAAGAAAATTGGAAGCAGAATCGAGAGGTAAAGCGGCAATTGAGGCTTGATTGTGTTCGTGGCATTGAGGTAAATGTTTGGTCAAACCTTATCTTGAGGGAATAGGAGTTGGAGTCTTAGTTGCTATGTGTTACTTGTTGAGTACGACGTATAGGTGTGGTGACGAGTACTTATACATTGGTGTCAAGCATGCCCGTGAATCTTATACTATGATTGTTGTGACTCCGTTATGTATCATCCATGCTTAATATGAAAATTTTCAATATGGAACAAGACTTGTGGAAGTATTCATGGTAATTGAACATTGTAGAGTATTGGCTCAAGTTGAGAAGTGAGTTGTGAAGTAATTGTGGAAAAGAGGAAAGGTCTATGATATTGTTTCCCTTGTCGGGATGTTATTGCTTATGATATTGTTTCCTTTGCCATGATGTTATTGCTCATGATATTGTTTCCCTTGTCGGGATATTATTGTTATACTACTGTTCCCTTGCCGGGATTCTATTGTAATTTTATTGATTCCCTTACCCGCATTGCTTTGTGATTGTTGCTTGGCTATGGAAGAGTGTTTAAAAGCAAGTAGGGTGATACCGTGCCGATATTGTAAATGTAAAAGCATAAAGGGTGATGTCGTGACATGATATGAGTTATAATGCATGAAGGATAATGTCGTGCCATGATTATGTGACGTAAAAGCACGAATGGTGATGTCGTGCCAAATATATTGATTCTTATGGTGAGAATGAGAGTAAAATCACGAAGGGTGATGTCGTGCGCTTGTTACTGTCTTTCTTTATTATTTCTCATAATTGATTTATTGCGTTCCCTGTGCTTCGTTACTGAAAATCTATTTGTACATGATATTCCCCGCAGTATTTTCCCCCTTCCCATCTTTAACTGCTAGTTTTTGTTGTTATTATTTGTTGTATATGACATAACTAAACATGTTTCTTTGGTAGTCTCGTCCTAGCCTCGTCACTACTTCTCCGAGGTTAGGCTCGACACGTGACAGCACATGGGGTCAGTTGTGCTGATACTACAGTCTGAACTATGTGCAGATCCCAGTGCTGGAGCATTTGGACCGTAAAGAGGTTGTTGCCTTTAATCCATCAAGAGACCCGAGATAGTCGTGCAGGCATCCGTAGGCCTTGGCGTCCCCTTCGATCTTTCCATTCAGTTTTATTGTACTTCAAAGACAGATTTCTATTTACCTTTTAGAGCACTATTTGTAGTATTCGTAGATAGTCCGTGACATTGTGACATCAAATTCTGGGTAGAGTTGTATTGTTGGATTCCTCTTGTACTAGTATTATGTTAAACTATTAGATTTAGTCTTCCGCATTCCAGCTTGTTATGATTATTCCGCTATTGATCACATGTTAACTCGTAACTGCTAAAAGGTTAAGGAAAAAAGGTAATGGATCTATAACACTCCGCTTGCTAAGCTTTCATAAGTAGGCGATCACGGCTCTCGAGGGTGGGAAATCCCGGTCGGGACAAAGTTTGTATCAGAGCTCTAGGTTGCTTAGGTCTCACAATTCATGGACAATCTTAGTAGAGTCTTATGGATGGGTACATAAACGTCTGTATTTATCCCCCTAGAGGCTACAGAGTTAGGAATAACTTCACATCTATTCTTTCCTGTCATGTGACTTGGTTTCTCAATACTAATTGAACATCCACTCTATTTTTTCGGGCTGACCAGCAACCCAAGCTTCCAATAGCAGCTCCTGCGATGGGCAGAGGCCGACGCCTTGTTAGGTCCCGAGGCTGAGGTAGAGCTCAGCCTCGAGATCGAGCAGTAGCACCATTGGCGGAGCCTCAGATTGAGTTTGACGATGAGGTTCCATCCCAGACAGTTCCAGCAGGACCAGCTCATGTCCCAGAGAGGTTTATCGCCGCCCCGATACTTCAAGATGCTCTGGTTCGTCTAGTGGGCCTTATGGAGAGTGTCGCCCAGGCAGGCTTACTTCCTGTAGCACCAGCCATCTCTCAGGCTGGAGGAGGAGCCAAAACTCCTGTTACTCGCACTTCGGAGCAAATGGCTCCCCAGTTTCAGACTCCGGCAGCCTTGCCAGATGAGGTAGTTCAACAGGGTAATGTGGCACCGACCGGTGAGGGGCCAGCTATGTCTACTGATGCCTTATGGAGTTTATACAGGTTCACCAAGCTTTTCACTACTACTTTTGGTGGTACATCTTCTGAGAATCCCCAGGATTATTTGGACAGCTGTCATGAGGTTCTACGGAACATGGGGATAATGGAGACCAATAGGGTCTACTTTGCTGATTTTCATCTATCTGGATCCGCAAGACATGGTGGAGATATTATTGTTTGTCTAAACCTGCTGGGTCACCGGCTTTGACTTGGGATCAGTTCTCTCAGCTATTTCTGGAGAAGTTTCTTCCTATCACTCAGATGGAGAACTATCGGAGGTAGTTTGAGCATCTTCAGCAAGGTTCTATGACTGTCACTAAGTACGAAACAAGATTAATTGACTTGGCCCATCATGCTCTTCTTATACTCCCCCCGAGAGAGAGAGAGGGTGAGGAGGTTCATTGAAGGACTCATTCAGCCTATTCGATTGCAAATGGCTAAGGAGACTAGGAACGGGCTTTCATTTTAGGATGCGGCCAATATGGCCAGGAGAGTTGAGATGGTTCTATCACAGGGGAGTGGTCAGGGGTTTGACAGAAGGCCTTGTCATTCAGGCATGTTCAGTGGTGCCTCGTCTGGAGGCAGGGATGTTTTTGGTAGGGGCCATACTTCTAGGCCGTTTCACTCAACACTTCAGACTTCTCATGGTGCGCCATGTAGCCGTGGTTCTCATATGTAATATCCTGATCAGTTGTCCTACAGTGCACCACTAGCTCCTATCAATGCACTACCGCTCTAGAGTTTTCATGGTGGGTATTCAGGTCATCAAGGTCAACAGTCTCAATAGCTGAGGGTTTGTTATACTTGTGGCGATACAAGGCATATAGCTAGATTTTGCCCTCGATCACCAAGCAGCTCTCGGCATTAGGGTCCCTATGCCATATTTCAGGCATCGAGTGTTCCACCACCTGCTCAGCTAATTAGAGGTGGAGGTAGAGCTGCTAGAGGTGGAGGTAGAGGTATTAGAGTGTAAGGCCCCGAAAAATTTTGCTAAGTAATTTAGGATTTCATGTTGCCACGTAGGCTAATTATAATAGTTTATGTGCTATTAACATGGTGTGCATCAATTGAATTTGGTAAATAAGTGTACAAATCTTATGGTAAGTAATTTGGGGCCTAAGGAAAGGTCTAAGCCTAAGTCAAATCGGAAAAATTCATAATAGGCTAAGATTCCAAGTGAGTTTGCACAAATCCACACTTTGAATGAGCATATCTAAATATGTATAAGGTTTTATGTTATGAACAACTTATGATATGAAAGGACTTCGAGTCTAGTTTCTAACGCTTGAAACCATTCGTCATTTAGACATTCCTACACAAAGTTATAATCAAATTACCAAAGGCTGAAAAAATACGATCCTGTGTCGAATCTGTGATCGCAAATATGTCGCATTTTTGACTTTGCGATCATAGATCTGTCGCAGATTGGGTTAGTGTTGCCCAATTTTGGGCACCTATTTCACGATGCATTCTGTGGCCCACATTCTTGTTTTGCGGTCCATTCTGCAATCGCAAACCTGATTTTGGAGGCTTATTTTTCCTATTTTTATAACCCGACCCATTTTAATATTTAGTCTTTTGGGCTTCATTTGGGGTCATTTTCTACTAATTTTTGAAAGAGTTGAGAGCATAAAGAGAGAGAAAGAGAGAGGAGGAGCCTAGCTTCATAATCACCTATCTCTTGCTCAAGTCTTCAAGAATCAAAGAACCCGATAACATGTTCTTCATCTAAGAGGTAAGGTTCTATACATTAGACTTTAATTTTGAGTTTGGTGTATAAGATGGGTTATTGAGGTATGATTCTTGGGTGTAATAGTATTATGTATACATGCATGTACAAATTAGGTTTGTGGGAAGATTGTTAGACATATATAAGTAAACATTGGGTTGGGGAATGAAGGAAATCTTGTAAAAGAGATTTGAAACCAAGATGCTTAACTAGTTTATGATAAAATGCTCAAATGAGTAGAAACCATGAATACCTTCCTAATTTGTGTTCAATTTTGTTATGTCTCAAAGTAGTTTGGGATTGCTAGAATTTCCGGAACGTCATAGTAACTTGAGGAAAGCTTAAACAAGGTATGTATGGCTAAAACCTCATCTTTTAGAAATTGAGCTCTGATAGTGTTTGTGTAAATATGGTAAGATTAAGGTTGGATTGTTATATTGATTGTTGTTTCACATGAATTGGAGTTGCTACCTTATAGGCATGAATAATGTGTCTCAATGTGGTCGAAGTGCTACTCTTGATAATTTGAAAAGGTGCAATGAATATGAATCATGTATTGAAATGCTTAGACGTTAAATTAAGATTGAAGCTACATGTGGTGTGCCATCTATGTTAAGTCTCATCTATGCTTACAATTTTATTTGCTCCTGTGTGCACATATTATCCTAAATTACAAATCTAACATTTAAATTGGGAATGATGTGAGATATGGCCTAGTGCCAAATATATGACATGATAGTTATGGACCCAAGTGCCTATGAAATGATATATGTGAAACAAAGATTGAAATGAGATGATTGATGGAAAAGGGAAACGCCTTGGTAAGCCTGCCTAGCCGAGATCGGATGCCATGATGCGCACATGGTGGTATTGTATTTGTGATTGAAGTATATGTCTCAAATGAGGCAACCAAGCCGATTGGGTCGAGATCGGACTCCGCTCAAGATAGAGGTGGTATTGTGGACAATGATGAACAATATGAAATGCCCCAAAACTAAAAGCTATGGGAAATGGTGTGAAAATTGTATGATTCTTTTATTTGATAATGTCGTGACCATTTAAAGTGTTTGAGTTATATTTGTGATTACTTTTATTTAATGATGTAGTGATTGTTTAAAGCTTTTGTTGAATCCTTGTAATTTCCTTATTCTTGTATGAAAGTTCTTTCTAACTAGATGGTGTTTAGTTATACATATTAGTGCCATTCGATGGCACTAACGTCCCTTTTGCCGGGGGCACTACGTCTTTAAATGGATGTAGGTGTTTCTATAGCAGGCAGTGTTGGTCGCAGCTAGTGCTGCATTATCCTTTCAGTTGACTTGGGGAGCCCTACTTCATTTCAGGGTCCTGTTTCATCTGTTTATCATGTACTTTGTATTTGAGGTATAGTCGGAGCTTTGTTGCCGGCATTTCCATATTATTCTTCAGTTGTACTTAGAGGCTCTATAGATAGGTTGTGGGTAGTGTAGGGTATTGGAATTAAAATAGAAATATTGATGCTTTGGCAATGATGTATAAAACATGCAATATCTGCAAAATTATGAACGAAGTTTCAAATGGAAATGAAATGGAAATTGTTAATGAAATGTTTATTGAATTTGATTAATGGTGTACATTTTCTCTTTATTCAAAGACAAATTTGGATAGTGTGAAACCTAACATGCTTGCTTAGTCGGGTTTACTCGATTGAGCGCCAATCGCGCTCTTCGGGATTTGGGGCGTGACATAGAGACGGAGGTCAGGCCGCTTGAGGTTGAGGCCAGCCAGCAGGATGACGTCCTTGAGATGTAGTTTAAAGTGGTGAGGCCCAGCCTCGATGTTATGCTATTCCAGCCAAGCCTGAGGTTGAGGCTTCCGATATAGTTATCTTATGTACTGATCTAGTTTGTAGTAGAGATGCTTCAGTTCTATTTAATCTAGGATCTAAATATTCCTATGTGTCATCTTATTATGCACCGTATTTGGTCATGGCTAGAGATACTTTGAGTGCTCCTGTGTATGTGTCTATAAGGGTGGGTGATTCTATTGTGGTAGATTGTGTCCATCGTTCATGTATAGTTGTGATTGGGGGTCTTGAGACCCAAGTAGATTTGTTACTTTTGGATATGGTTGATTTTGATGTCACATTGAAATGGATTGGTTATCATCTTACCAAGCTATCTTGGACTATCATGCCAAGACTATGACCTTAGACTTGCCGAGTTTACCTTATTTACAGTAGATGGGGACTCCTAGTCATTACACCCGTAGGGTTATCTCATATATGAAGGCTCGACGTGTGGTTGAGAAGGGATGTTTGGCCTATTTTATGTATGTTTGTGATTCTAGTGCCGAGGTTCCTCCTATGATTCTGTGCCTGTTGTTCGTGAGTTTCCTAAGGCATTTCCTTCAGACCTGCCAGGTATGCCACCCTACAGGGATATCGACTTTTGCATTGATTTGGCTTCAGGCACTCTGTCCATTTTTATCCCGCTATATCGTATGGCCTCGCCTAAGTTGAAAGAACTAAAGGAGCAGTTGCAAGACTTTCTTGATAAAGGCTTTATTTAGACCTAAGTTGAAAGAACTAAAGGAGCAGTTGCAAGACTTTCTTGATAAAGGCTTTATTTAGACCTAGTGACTTGCCTTGGGGTGCACCAGTATTGTTTGTTAAGAAGAAGGACGGATCGATAAGGATGTGTATAAATTATCGGTAGTTGAACAAGGTTACAATGAAGAACAAATATCCATTTCCAAGAATTGATGATTTGTTTGATCAGCTTCAGGGTGCCAAGGTATTTTCGAAGATTGACTTGATATCTAGCTACCATCAGTTGAGGATTAGGGCATCCGATGTCCCTAAGACAACTTTTCGCCTCGGTACGGGCATTATGAGTTTTTGGTGATGTCATTCAGGTTGACAAATGCCCCAGCACCTTTCATGGATTTGATGAATCGAGTGTTCAAGCCTTACTTTAATTCATTCGTGATAGTCTTTATTGATGATATTTTGATCTATTACCGCAGCCGGGAGGAGCATGAGCATCATCTGAGAGTGGTTCTTGAGACTTTGAGAGATAGTCAGTTGCATGCTAAGTTTTCGAAGTGTGATATCTTGTTGAGTTCGGTTGCATTCTTGGGTCACGTTGTATCAGCAGAGGGTATTCAGGTGGATCCGAAAAAGATAGAGGTAGTCAAGAACTAACCTAGACTCACACCAGCTATAAAGATCCGGAGTTTCTTGTGTTTGGTAGGCTATTACCGTCGGTTTGTGGAGGGGTTTTCATTTGTTGTAGCCCCGATGACCAGGTTGACCCAGAAGGGTGACCAGTTCAGGTGGTCGGACGAGTGTAAGGCGAGCTTTCATAAGCTCAAGATATCTTTGACTACGGCACTGGTGTTGGTTTTGCCCACGGGTTCAGGGCCATATATAGTGTATTGTGACGCATCTCGTATTGGACTTGGTGCGGTGTTGATGCAGGATGGCAAGGTCATTGCTTATGCTTCGCGATAGTTGAAGATCCATGAAAAGAATTATCCAGTTCATGATTTGGTATTAGCAGCCATTGTTCACGCGCTGAAGAATTGGAGGCACTATTTGTATGGTGTGTCATGTGAGGTGTTCAGAGATCATAAGAGTCTACAGTACTTGTTCAAGCAGAAGGAGGTAAATTTAAGGCAGATAAGGTGGTTAGAGCTATTGAAATACTATGATATCACCATCTTATATCATCCGAGAAAGGCCAATGTAGTGGCCGATGCTTTGAGTAGAAAGTTAGTCAGTATGGGCAGTCTTGCATATATTCCGGTCGGTGAGAGACCGCTTGCTTTGGATGTTCAGGCTTTAGACAATAAGTTTGTGAGGTTTGATGTTTCTGAGCCCAGCCGTGTGTTAGCTTGCACAGTCGCTCGTTCTTTATTATTTTAGTGTATTCGAGATCAACAGTATGATGTTCCTCATTTGTGTGTCCTTAAGGACACAGTGCAACACGGTAGTTCCAAGCAGGTTACATTAGGAGATGATGGAGTTTTGAGGGTGCAAGGTCGGGTTTGTGTGCCTAATGTGGATGGACTTCGAGAGTTGATCTTAGAGCAGGCCCATAGTTCCCGGTACTCTATTCATTCGGGCGACGATAAGAGGTATTAGGACTTGCAACAACATTACTGGTGGAGGAGGATGAAGAAGGATATTGTTGCGTATGTAGCTCAGTGTTTGAATTGTTAGCAGGTAAAGTACGAGCATCAAAGACATAGTGGTCTGTTTTTGAGGATTGAGATTCCTGAGTGGAAGTGGGAACGTACCACTATGGACTTCGTTGTTGGACTCCAACGGACTAAGAGGAAGTTCGATGTAGTGTGGGTTATTGTTGATAGGCTGACCAGGTCAGCACATTTCATTCGTGTGGCAGTTTCTTATTCTTCTGAGAGGTTAGCCGAGATCTATATCCGGTAGATTGTTCATCTTCATGGTGTGCCCGTGTCTAACATTTCTAACCGAGGTACGCAGTTTACCTCACATTTTTGGAGGGCAGTTCAGCTTGAGTTAGGCACATAGGTCGAGTTGAGCACATTATTTCATCCTCAGACGGACGGAGAGTCCCAACGTACTATTCAAATTTTTGAGGATATGCTCCGAGCTTGTGTTATGACTTTGGAGACTCGTGGGATCAGTTCTTGCCTTTAGACGAGTTCGCCTACAACAACAGCTATCAGTCGAGCATCCAGATGGCTCCCTATTAGGCTTTATATGGTAGGCGGTGTCGGTCGCCAGTTGGGTAGTATGAGCCGAGAAAGGCTCGGTTATTGGGTACAGATCTAGTACAGGATCCCTTGGACCAGATTAAGATCATCCAGGATAGGATTCGTATAGCTTAGTTTAGGAAAAAGAGTTATGCCGACCGTAAGGTTCGGGATGTGGCATTCATGGTCGGCGAGCGGATGCTGCTTCGGTTGTCGCCTCTGAAGGGCGTGATGAGATTTGGAAATAGGGGCAAGCTAATCCCTAGATTCATTAGTCCTTTTGAGGTTCTTGATCGAGTGGGAGAGGTGGCTTATAGAATTGCGTTTCTGCCAAGTTTATCAGTCGTGCATCCAGTGTTTCATGTGTCCATGCTTTTGAAGTATCACGACGATCCGTCCCACATGTTAGACGTCAGCACTATCCAGTTGGACAAGGACTTGTCTTATGAGGAGGAGCCGGTAGCTATTCTAGACCGGCAGGTTCGTTAGTTGAGATCGAAGAGTTTTCATTAGGTTCGTGTTCCATGGAGGGGTCAGCCTGTTAAGGCAACAACCTGGGTGTCTGAGTCCGATATGCGGAGCCGATATCCCTATCTTTTCTCCAACTCAAGTACTTTTCTTATGTCCGTTCAAGGACGAATGGTCGTTTTAGAGGTGGAGAATGTGATGACCTTAGGTCATCACTCATATTGGAAGTAAATTCTGTATTTCGAGGCCTTAGGAACCTCTTTTTGTCTCACCTCAACTTGCGTGAGTAATCCGGGCGCGTTTCCAGAAATTTTTTATGTGACATCTAAGTAAATTAAGGAAATTAGATTTTAAAATTGACTAAAGTTGACGTTAGTCAAATTTCTTGGTAAACGAACCCGGACTCGTGATCCGATGGTCTCGTACGGTCTGTAGTACAATTTGTGACTTGGGCGTATACCCGGAATTGAATATTTAGAAGATAATTGATGTAATTTCTTGACGGTATCGGGCCTGTATCATGGTTCCAAAGCCCAGTATAGATTTGAAATAATAATTAAATTGAATCTATGAAATTTGGTAAAGATCGGAATTGATTTGGTATAAAATGGACCTATAGTTGAGAAAAAAGTAATTTTAATGTTCTTGAGTGATTACATGTATTTGAGATATAATTTATAGTTGTTGATGCTATTTTGATGATTTGATCGCACGAGCAAGTCCGTATGATTTTTTTGACTTGCGTGCATGATTGGTTTGGAGCCTCGAGGGATCGGGTGAGTTTTAGATAGGCCACAGAGTGAATTTAGACTTAGAACATAACTATTGCAGGTTCAGAGAAGTTGCAGGTCTCTGAAATGAGCTTCGCGTTCCGCGGTAAATCTTCGCCACCACGATGTGGTCTTCGCGACCGCAGTGGGGTTTTCGCGATCACCGGTGTGCAAGGCCATACCTTCACGTCCGTGCTCGACATTTCGCGGTGTGCGGTGGAGCTCCACGACCGCAGTCCTATTTCTGCGCTCAGCGGTGAGGGTCTAAAAGGGGTATATATAAACGGGACTTTTCAGCCATTTTTCATTTTTTCAAAACCCTAAAACATAAGAGGTGATTTTTGAAACGCTCTTTCTTCCCCAAAATACAAGTAAGTGATTTTTAACTCATTTCTTTCACTACTTAATTTCTTTTTACAAGGGTTCATCCTAGAATCTAGGGTTTTTATGGTGGAGATGGGAATTTTGGGTAGAACCTAGGAATATCGAAATGTGGGGATTTAGACCTCAAATTGAGGTCGAATTCCAAAACCAACTGTATATCTGGGCTCGGGGGTAAATGGGTAATCGGGTTTTGGTCCGAATTTCGAGTTTGGACCAAGCGGGCCTGGGGTCAATTTTTGACTTTTTGGGGAAAACACTAGAAAACCTATTTTCGTGCATTAGAATTGGTTTATTTAGCAGTTATTAATATTATTAAGTAAATTGTGGCTAGATACAAGAGAATTGGAAGCGGAATCAAGAGGTAAAGCGGTAGTTGATGCTTGATTGTGTTCGTGAAATTGAGGTAAGTGTTTGGTCTAACCTTAGTTGGAGGGAATAGGAGTTGGAGTCTTATTTGTTATGTGTTACTTATTGAGTACGACGTATAGGTGTGGTGACATGTATCTATGCGTTGGTGTCAAGCATGCCCGTGAGTCTTATACTATGATTGTTGTGACTCCATTATGTATCATCCATGCTTAATATGAAAAATTTCAATATGTAACAAGACTTGTGGAAGTATTCTTCGTAATTGAACATTGTAGAGCATTGACTCAAGTTGAGAAGTGAGTTGTGAAGTAATTGTGGAAAAGTGGAGAGGTCTATCATATTGTTTCCCTTGCCGAGATGTTATTGCTTATGATATTGTTTCCCTTGTCGGGATATTATTGTAATACTATTGTTCCCTTGCCGGGACTCTACTGTGATTTTATTGATTCCCTTGCCCGCATTGCTTTGTGATAATTGATTAGGTAAGGAAGAGTGTGTAAAAGCACGAAGGGTGATGCCATGCGTGATATTTGTGAGTGAGTGTTTGTACGCGGCGAAATCAGAGGGTCCAATTCCTTGCTATTAGTTCATTATAAAAGAACATCTCGAGGCCTCGAGGACGCGAATATGTGACCGAGTTCCCTCCCTCGAAGCTCGTTGAGGTCCAGCCTAAAGAGAATATCGACCGATGCTAGAGTAAAAATGGGGAGTTCCCATGGCACGCGGCCAAGTCTGACAAAGCCGGCCTGCCCAGAACCTGGGTCAGGGTGTCCCATCTAGCCGTCCCATCTCCATACCTTTGTAATTAATGTTATTCATACCATGTTGGGATTCCCCTCATGTATAAAGGGGATCCTTACCATTTTGTAGAGGGCTGCTGTTGCTCCAACTATTCTACACAAGATAAATAACAACTCTTTCTCTCTCTTCTATCTAACATATTCCTTTGATATTTTTGTTCTTATTTGTTGATTTCATACCTGTTCTTCATTTATTGCTATTCGTAGGCCATAAAGATCCTCTAACAACTACATCTTAACTGTTAGACCTTTCCCGGTTATCCCCGATAGCTCGAGCCCAAGCCCAGGCATCGACTTTAAGGCCCTGCATCGGTTAATCCGAAGCCCGAATAGCTACCCCCCCCTCCCCGGATTCAATCATAATTACATTTTACCTCACATTTTTTCTTTTATATCCACATATCTAGCATCAACTGCTTAAACAACTAGCATAAAAATAGCTCACGTATTTTTAGAGTCCCATCAACAAATTTAATTGTTATTACCATTTTCGCGGTAAACAGTTTGGCGCTGACCTTGGGGCTAAAAATAATAGTGATTATTTTCTTACTGGTTTCGCTACACAACGCAAGTTATCTTTCACACTTTTCTTGTCCAAAATATTCGATTTTAGGTCAAAATATCTAGCTCAGTGAACAGAGTTGAGAACGACAACCTTGAAAACCACGGAGAAAACGGTGTGGCTGTTCTAATTGCTGGCTTGCCACCACAGAACCCCAATAACGCACCTTCACCGATTCCTGTGGATGCGGGTTCGTAAGACGCAGAGCAAGTCGATGAAGCCTCACACACTGACATGAACAAACAACATGGCGATCAACAGGAAGCCCAAAAAACCCCAGCTCGGGAAGAACGGAAAGTTAGCCTTCATGTTATTCTTGAAATGTTGTAGGCATAATAGCTGGCTATCGCTTAGCTGCAAAGACACCCGAAGACTCCCAGCACAGTAGCACCGGAAGCTACTTCCCCGGCCGAACGGGTACCGGAGAGATCGAGCAATAACGGATTGGTAGCCGATCCTTCCATTTTAAAAATGCTCAAGGACCTTACCAGAAAGATTGAGTTGGGCGATAAAAGGATACCAGCAAATGACAAGAAGGTCGAAACCTATAAATCCAAGGTCGACCAAATCCCGGGCGCACCCTGGTCCTGAAGGGTGAAGATTCGTAAAAGTTTGTGCAACTACCGTTCCCAGAGGAAGCGGCTCCGAAACCCATTCCAAAGAAGTTCATAATGTCAAAGCTCCCAAAATAAAACGGGTCCTCAGATCCCAACAAACACATCACTGCCTATACGTGTGCAGTAAAGGGCAACGACATAAAAGACAACAAGATTGAGGTTGTCTTATTGAATAAGTTTGGAGAAACACTCTCGAAGGGGGCCGTGATGTGGTATCACAACCTAGCTCCCAACTCCACAAGACTCATTTGCCATGCTAATAGACCCCTTCATAAAAGCACACGCCGGTGCTATCAAAGTAGCAATAAGGAAGTCCGGCATATTCAAGAGTAAGCAGAGGGAGAATAAAATGTTGCGATAATTCATATCACGCTTCCAAACGGAACGAATGGAACTACCCCAGTCTCTAACTACTGGACAGTGTCGACCTTCACTCAAGGCCTAAATGAATGAAGCTCAATGGCCTCAAGGCAGCTAAAAGAGAATCTGATCGAGTATCCTGCCGTAACCTAGTCGGACATCCACAACCGGTGTCGGTCAAAGACCGGGGTAGAGGATGACCAGATGGGATCCCCCTCGGGCTCATTATATCCAAACAAACTCATGGAGAAGGAGTCGAAACCGTACAGAGAGAGGTATCGACCGTACCCCAAAGATAGGAAGAATGCCACGAGACACAATCCGTCTCGTAATGATCGATTAGTAAACCGAGGACAGAACCCTCGGGGACTCATCAACAGAGGTGGATTCGACGGGGACACGAGGCACACAGGGGTACCTCGCCTATCAGAATACAACTTCAGTGTCGATGTATCGGACATCGTATTCGCCATCGGCAAAATCAGGGACGCCAAATGGACCAGGCCTATTCAGTCGGATCCTTCCCAGAGGAATCACAACTTAGTATGTGAACTTCATAATATGCACGGCCAAGAAGAATGAAGAAAATGAGCCAAAACCTGTTATCCACATGATATTGGGGGGTGTCGACACTCCCCACGAACCCGTGATGAGAAGGACAAAAATATCCATCATTACAGAAAAGCGAACTCGGGGGTACGTACCCAAAGATGCCCCAACATTCAGCGAGGAGGACTTCGAAACCTCGTCCCAACTTCATAATGGCGCCCTGGTAACCCCTTTCCTCGTCAATTCATTTCGAATAAAACAGGTGCTCGTGGATCTAGGTAGCTCGGCCAACATTATCAGGTAGAGGGTAGTAGAGGAGCTCGGACTGCTTGACCAAATTGTGCCCGCCACTCGAGTCCTCAACGGATTCAACATGGCAAGTGAAACAATGAAAGGAGAAATCATCCTCCCGGTCACCGTGGCCGGCAAGACCCAAAATGTCAAATTCCATGTCATTGAAGGGGACATGAGATACAATGGCTTATTCGGGAGACCATGGATACACTGCATGAGAGCAGTACCATCCACCGAATGATGAGATTCCCAATAGAGGATGGGGTTAAAACCATCTACGGGGAACAACATGCGGCAAAGGAAGTGTTTGTGTCACATGACATAGCATCTGCACCAATATCTCTACTCTCAAAAGAACCAAAGGATAATAAAACTACGTCTTTGGCTAAGCCCGATTAAACACAACGGAGGACCATACTGAGTTCTTGCTACGAATAATAGGGACACATAAGACCTCGGAACATTGCTGGCGCATCCCACGATGAGGTAAGACCACCCCCTTTTTACATTATTTTACACTAACCCATATACAGGCAGTCGATCAGGGTAGTCGAAAGTGCTAACCCAACCCGAAAATCTCAAGGCCTTAAAGGCATCCATTGCACTCTTTTTCCTCGGCCAAACTTTTGCCCCGTAGAGGGTTTCACCGGCAAGGTATTTTAACAAGGAAACATCCACGCGCTACCTAAGGAGGATCCAACAAGCATACAAGGCTTCTTTTGAAGCCATTGTTCACGCGATGAAGATTTGGAGGCACTATTTGTATGGCGTGTCATGTGAGGTGTTCACAGATCATAAGAGTCTACAGTACTTGTTCAAGCAGAAAGAGCTAAATTTGAGGCAGATAAGGTGGTTAGAGCTATTGAAAGACTCTGATATCACCATCTTATATCATCCGGGGAAGGCCAATGTAGTGGCCGATGCTTTGAGTAGAAAGTTAGTCAGTATGGGCAGTCTTGCATATATTCCGGTCGGTGAGAGACCGCTTGCTTTGGATGTTCAGGCTTTAGACAATAAGTTTGTAAGGTTTGATGTTTCTGAGCCCAGCAGTGTGTTAGCTTGCACAGTCGCTCGTTCTTTATTATTTTAGCGTATTCGAGATCCACAGTATGATGTTCCTCATTTGTGTGTCCTTAAGGACACAGTGCAACACGGTAGTTCCAAGCAGGTTACATTAGGAGATGATGGAGTTTTGAGGGTGCAAGGTCCGGTTTGTGTGCCTAATGTGGATGGACTTCGAGAGTTGATCTTAGAGGAGGCCCATAGTTCCCGCTACTCTATTCATTCGGGCGACGCTAAGAGGTATTAGGACTTGCAACAACATTACTGGTGGAGAAGGATGAAGAAGGATATTGTTGCGTATGTAGCTCAGTGTTTGAATTGTTAGCAGGTAAAGTACGAGCATCAAAGACCTAGTGGTCTGTTTTTGAGGATTGAGATTTCTGAGTGGAAGTGGGAACGTACCACTATGGACTTCGTTGTTGGACTCCAACGGACTAAGAGGAAGATCGATGTAGTGTGGGTTATTGTTGATAGGCTGACCAGGTCAGCACATTTCATTCGTGTGGCAGTTTCTTATTCTTCTGAGAGGTTAGCCGAGATCTATATCCGGTAGATTGTTCATGTTCATGGTGTGACCGTGTCTACCATTTCTAACCGAGGTATGCAGTTTACATCACATTTTTTGAGGACAGTTCAGCTTGAGTTGGGCACATGGGTCGAGTTGAGCACATTATTTCATCCTCAGACGGACGGAGAGTCCCAGCGTACTATTCAAATTTTTGAGGATATGCTCTGAGCTTGTGTTATTGACTTTGGAGACTCGTGGGATCAGTTCTTGCCTTTAGACGAGTTCGCCTACAACAACAGCTATCAGTCGAGCATCCAGATGGCTCCCTATGAGGCTTTATACGGTAGGCGGTGTCGGTCGCCAGTTGGGTAGTATGAGCCGAGAAAGGCTCGGTTATTGGGTACGGATCTAGTACAGGATCCCTTGGACCAGATTAAGATCATCTATGATAGGATTCGTATAGCTTAGTTTAGGAAAAAGAGTTATGCCGACCGTAAGGTTCGGGATGTGGTATTCATGGTCGGCGAGCGGATGCTGCTTCGGTTGTCGCCTCTGAATGGCGTGATGAGATTTGGATATAGGGGCAAGCTAATCCCTAGATTCATTAGTCCTTTTGAGGTTCTTGATCGAGTGGGAGAGGTGGCTTATAGAATTGCGTTTCTGCTAAGTTTATCAGCCGTGTATCCAGTGTTTCATATGTCCATGCTTCGGAAGTATCACGGCGATCCATCCCACATGTTAGACGTCAGCACTATCCAGTTGGACAAGGACTTGTCTTATGAGGAGGAGCCGGTAGCTATTCTAGACCGGCAGGTTCGTTAGTTGAGATCAAAGAGTTTTCATTAGGTTCGTGTTCCGTGGAGGGGTCAGCCTGTTAAGGCAGCAACCTGGGTGTCTGAGTCCGATATGCGGAGCCGATATCCCTATCTTTTCTCCGACTCAAGTACTTTTCTTATGTCCGTTCAAGGACGAATGATCGTTTTAGAGGTGTAGAATGTGATGACCTTAGGTCATCACTCATATTGGAAGTAAATTCTGTATTTCGAGGCCTTAGGAACCTCTTTTTGTCTCACCTCAACTTGCGTGAGCAATCCGGGCGCGTTTGCAGAAATTTTTTATGCGATATCTAAGTAAATTAAGGAAATTAGATTTTAAAATTGACTAAAGTTGACATTAGTCAAATTTCTTGGTAAACGGACCCGGACCCGTGATCCGATGGTCTCGTACGGTTTGTAGTACAATTTGTGACTTGGGCGTATACTCGGAATTGAATATTGAGGTCCCAATCCCGAGAAAAAGAATTTTTAAAGAAAATTGTTTGCTGGAAAATATAAAGGCTTTTAGAAGAGAATTGATGTAATTTCTTGACGGTATCGGGCATGTATCATGGTTCTAAAGCCCAGTATAGATTTGAAATAATAATTAAATTGAATATATGAAATTTGGTAATGATCGGAATTGATTTTGTATAAAATGGACCTATAGTTGAGAAAAAAGTAATTTTAATGTTCTTGAGTGATTACATGTATTTGAGATATAATTTATAGTTGTTGATGCTATTTTGATGATTTGATCGCACGAGCAAGTCTGTATGATATTTTTAGACTTGCGTGCACGATTGGTTTGGAGCCCCGAGGGATCGGGTGAGTTTTGGATAGGCCACAGAGTGAATTTAGACTTAGAAAATAACTATTGCAGGTTCAGAGAAGTTGCAGGTCTCTAAAATGAGCTTCGCGTTCCGCGGTGAATCTTCGCCACCGCGATGTGGTCTTCGCGACCGCAGTGGGCTTTTCGCGATCAGCGGTGGGCAAGGCAATACCTTCGCGGCCGTGCTCAACATTTCGCGGTGTGCGGTGGAGCTCCACGACCACAGTCCTATTTCTGCGGTCAGTGGTGAGGGTCTAAGAGGGGTATATATAAACGGGACTTTTCAGCCATTTTTCATTTTTCAAAACCCTAAAACATAAGAGGCGATTTTTGAAACGCTCTTTCTTCCCCAAAATACAAGTAAGTGATTTTTAACTCATTTCTTTCACTCCTTAACTTCTTTTTACAAGGGTTCATCCTAGAATCTAGGGTTTTTATGGTAGAGATGGGAATTTTGGGTAGAATCTAGGAATATCAAAATGTGGCGATTTAGACCTCAAATTGAGGTCGAATTCCAAAACCAACTGTATATCTGGGCTCGGGGGTAAATGGGTAATCGAATTTTGGTCCGAATTTCGAGTTGGACCAAGCGGGCCTGGGGTCAATTTTTGACTTTTTGGGGAAAACACTAGAAAACCTATTTTCGTGCATTAGAATTGGTTTATTTAGCAGTTATTAATATTATTAAGTAAATTGTGGCTAGATACAAGAGAATTGGAAGCGGAATCAAGAGGTAAAGCGGTAGTTGATGCTTGATTGTGTTCGTGAAATTGAGGTAAGTGTTTGGTCTAACCTTAGTTGGAGGGAATAGGAGTTGGAGTCTTATTTGTTATGTGTTACTTATTGAGTACGACGTATAGGTGTGGTGACATGTATCTATGCGTTGGTGTCAAGCATGCCCGTGAGTCTTATACTATGATTGTTGTGACTCCTTATGTATCATCCATGCTTAATATGAAAAATTTCAATATGTAACAAGACTTGTGGAAGTATTCTTGGTAATTGAACATTGTAGAGCATTGACTCAAGTTGAGAAGTGAGTTGTGAAGTAATTGTGGAAAAGTGGAGAGGTCTATCATATTGTTTCCCTTGCCGAGATGTTATTGCTTATGATATTGTTTCCCTTGCCGAGATGTTATTGCTCATGATATTGTTTCCCTTGTCGGGATATTATTGTTATACTATTGTTCCCTTGCCGGGATTCTACTGTGATTTTATTGATTCCCTTGCCCGCATTGCTTTGTGATAATTGATTGGGTAAGGAAGAGTGGGTTAAAGCACGAAGGGTGATGCCGTGCGTGATATTTGTGAGTGAGTGTTTGTACGCGGCGAAATCGGAGGGTCCAATTCCTTGCTATTAGTTCATTATAAAAGAACATCTCGAGGCCTTGAGGACGCGAAGATGTGACCGAGTTCCCTCCCTCGAAGCTCGTTGAGGTCCAGCCTAAAGAGAATATCGACCGATGCTAGAGTAAAAAATGGGGAGTTCCCATGGCACGCGACCAAGTCTGACAAAGCCGGCCTGCCCAGAACCTGGGTCAGGGTGTCCCGTCTAGCCATCCCATCTCCATACCTTTGTAATTAATGTTTTTCATACCATGTTGGGATTCCCCTCATGTATAAAGGGGATCCTTACCATTTTGTAAAGGGCTGCTGTTGCTCCAACTATTCTACACAAGATAAATAACAACTCTTTCTCTCTCTTCTATCTAACATATTCCTTTGATATTTTTGTTCTTATTTGTTGATTTCATACCTGTTCTTCATTTATTGCTCTTCATAGGCCATAAAGATCCTCTAACAACTACATCTTAACTGTTAGCCCTTTCCCGGTTATCCCCGATAGCTCGAGCCCAAGCCCAGGCATCGACCTTGAGGCCCTGCATCGGTTAATCCGAGGCTTGAATAGCTACCCCCCCCCCTCCCCGGATTCAATCATAATCACATTTTACCTCACATTTTATCTTTAATATCCACATATCTAGCATCAACTACTTAAACAACTAGCATAAAAATAACTCACATATTTTTAGAGTCCCATCAACAAATTTAATGGTTATTATCATTTTCGCGGTAAACAGTTTGGCGCTGACCTTGGGGCTAAAAATAGTAGTGATTATTTTCTTACTGGTTTCGTTACACAACGCAAGTTATCTTTCACACTTTTTCTTGTCCAAAATCTTCGATTTTAGGTCAAAATATCTAGCTCAGTGAACAGAGTTGAGAACGACAACCTTGAAAACCACAGAAAAACGGTGTGGCTATTCTAATTGTTGGCTTGCCACCACAGAACCCCGATAACGCACCTTCACCGATTCATGCGGACGCGGGTACGTAAGACGCAAAGCAAGTCGATGAAACCTCACACACTGACATGAGAAAACAACATGGCGATCAACAGGAAGCCCAAAAAGCCCCAACTCGGGAAGAACGGAAAGTTAGCCTTCATGTTATTCTTGAAATGTTGCAGGCATAATAGCTGGCTATCGCTTAGCTGCAAAGACACCCGAAGACTCCCAGCACAGTAGCACCGGAAGCTACTCCCCCGGCCGAACGGGTACCGGAGAGATCGAGCAATGACGGATTGGTAGCCGATCCTTCCATCTTAAAAATGCTCGAGGACCTCACCAGAAAGATTGAGTTGGGCGATAAAATGATACTAGCAAACGACAAGAAGGTCGAAACCTATAACTCCAAGGTCGACCAAATCCCGGGCGCTCCCTGGTCCTGAAGGGTGAAGATTCGTAGAAGTTCGTGCAACTACCGTTCCCAGAGGAAGCGGCTCCGAAACCCATTCAAAAGAAGTTCAGAATGTCAAAGATCCCAAAATACAACAGGTCCTCAGATCCCAACGAACACGTCACTGCCTATACGTGTGCAGTAAAGGGCAACGACATAAAAGACAACGAGATTGAGGTTGTCTTATTGAATAAGTTTGGAGAAACACTCTCGAAGGGGGCCGTGATGTGGTATCACAACCTAGCTCCCAACTCCACAAGACTCATTTACCATGCTAATAGACCCCTTCATAAAAGCACACGCCGGTGCTATCAAAGTAGCAATAAGGAAGTCCGGCATATTCAAGAGTAAGCAGAGGGAGAATAAAATGTTGCGAGAATTCATATCACGCTTCCAAACGGAACGAATGGAACTACCCCAGTCTCTAACTACTGGACAGTGTCGACCTTCACTCAAGGCCTAAATGAATGAAGCTCAATGGCCTCAAGGCAGCTAAAACAGAATCTGATCGAGTATCCTGCCGTAACCTGGTCGGACATCCACAACCGGTGTCGGTCAAAGACCGGGGTAGAGGATGACCAGCTGGGAGCCCCCTCGGGCTCATCATATCCAAGCAGACTCATGGCGAAGGAGTCGAAACCGTACAGAGAGAGGTATTGACCGTACCCCAAAGATAGGAAGAATGCCACGAGACACAATCTGTCTCGTAATGATCGATTAGTAAACCGAGGACAGAAACCTCGGGGACTCATCAACAGAGGTGGATTCGACGGGGACACGAGGCCAACAGGGGAACCTCACCTATCAGAATACAACTTCAGTGTCGATGTATCGGACATCGTATTCTCCATCGGCAAAATCAGGGACGCCAAATGGACCAGGCCTATTCAGTCGGATCCTTCCCAGAGGAATCACAACTTAGTATGTGAACTTCATAATACGCACGGACAAGAAGAATGAAGAAAATGAGCCAAAAGCTGTTATCCACATGATATTGGGGGGTGTCGACACTCCCCACGAACCCGTGATGAGAAGGACAAAAATATCCATCATTACAGAAAAGCGAACTCGGGGGTACATACCCAAAGATGCCCCAACATTCAGCGAGGAGGACTCCGAAACCTCGTCCCAACCTCATAATGGCGCCCTGGTAACCCCTTTCCTCGTCAATTCATTTCGAATAAAACAGGTGCTCGTGGATCTAGGTAGCTCGGCCAACATTATCAGGTAGAGGGTAGTAGAGGAGCTCGGACTGCTTGACCAAATTGTGCCCGCCACACGAGTCCTCAACGGATTCAACGTGGCAAGTGAAAAAATGAAAGGAGAAATCATCCTCCCCGTCACCGTGGCCGGCAAGACCCAAAACGTCAAATTCAATGTCATTAAAGGGGACATGAGATACAATACCTTATTCGGGAGACCATGGATACACTGCATGAGAGCAGTACCATCCACCGAATGATGAGATTCCCAATAGAGGATGGGGTTAAAACCATCTACGGGGAAAAACACGCGGCAAAGGAACTGTTTGCGTCACATGACATAGCATCTGCACCAATATCTCCACTCTCAAAATAACCAAAGGATAATCAAACTACGTCTTTGGCTAAGCCCGATTAAACACAGCGGAGGACCATACTGAGTCCTTGCTACGAATAATAGGGACACATAAGACCTCGGAACATTGCCGGTGCATCCCACGATGATGTAAGACCACCCCCTTTTTACATTATTTTACACTAACCCATATACAGGCAGCCGATCAGGGTAGTCGAAAGTGCTAACCCAACCCGAAAATCTCAAGGCCTTAAAGGCATCCGTTGCACTCTTTTTCATCGGCCAAACTTTTGCCCCGTAGAGGGTTTCACCGTAAGGTATTTTAACAAGGAAACATCCACGCGCTACCTAAGGAGGATCCAACAAGCATACAAGGCTTCTTTTGCAATCAACCCCGGACACTAGAGGTCATCCCATCGAGAGGTCATCCACTCGGAAAAACCAAGGAACACCGAACAAGGTTCCAATAGGAAATGATGTACCGGGCCAAACGATCAATTAAACTGTGTCTGCATAAGCAGGACTCATGGCAACAAAACGACATGTACTTATGCCAAGCAATCAAAGAATATCTTTTACCAAAGCATCTCGTACTCCAAAGGAAATTCAACATTTTCACAGCAAAGATCCCTCCACCTAGAACGGCCCGTAATACTCGGAGACTAACATCAATAACTCGGCAACTACATGGCCTCAGGGTCAGAACCATGAAGTCGTAAGCCTTTAATGAGGTAGTCTAGAAATTATGAAACATCTCCATGAAAGAAAAACGTCCCGAACACTTGGAGACTTGCGTCATGACCTCAGGGGAAGAATCTCCAAAATCATAAGCCCCCAACGAGGCAATTCCGAGCTTACGAGTATGGTCCCGAGCCTAAATAAGCTCGATGACTCGGTGTTCATTAAAAAACCCAAGGTCGTAAGACCCCGAGAAGGTAGACTCAGTCCTGTAGGACCTCAAGCAAGGCATGAATCGTACTTGTACCAAGTATCAACAAAACTGTAAGACCTCAAGCAAGGCATGAATCGTACTTGTACCAAGAATTAACAAAACTGTAAGACCTCAAAAGGCATAAAATCTTTGTAAGACCTTACTACAGGCGTAAACTCAGTCCCGAAGTTTAGGCTATATATCGCATTTGTAAGACTCCTGAAAGGGCATACCCTTGAATAGATGCCTAAACTACTACACTCGAGGACCAAAAATGGCTCCGGTCAAACACAAATGACTACGGTCATACGGCTATACCTGCCGAATTAACGCAACTCGGGCACGCCCGACCTATTACGCCCTGCAATATTACGTCAATATTACATCCCGTAGCATTATTGCTCTGCAATAAAATGTTACGATGGTGTTACATCCCGCAGTATTACATTACGGTGATGTCATGTTTCGCAGAATTAAGTTACAACGATGTTGCACCCTGAAGTATCGTACGTTAAAATTTCATTTTTCAGTTAAACGATGTAAGACTCGGGTATGAGATCATCTTGACGTTAACGTACTTATGCTATTTATAGGAACCACTAAATAAGTAAATTCATGTAGGTGAGAGGGCAAGCAAATTGAAGAAAACGAGTTTCGTCGAAGTTTGTCAATTTGAACTAGTATTTATGAAAATACGTAAATTCATGAAGAAAACAGTCCAAGTTATACCTGATATTTATGGACTAGTGTCATACGGGGTACTACATGACCATGATAGCAAGGTGTACAAGGTATGTTAAAAGTGAGTAGTATTTTAAGTAATTTGAGATAATTCTTAATTAGGTGGGTGATTGGTTAATTATTGGATAATGGGATATTACCCAATTAATTAAGGAATTAAGTGGCTAATGTTGGATAAGCCTAAACATTCCCCACGTGGCAGCCCAATGGATCTTCATCAATGACAAAGTGTGACTCATTATTTCATGGAACTAGGTGGCAAGAGTTAAGGGATTTTTGTGGCATGATCAAATTGACTTTTAGAAAGAGAAAATGCAATTTGTTACGTTGAGACATAAAAATAATTGATCTGATGGGTTGAGATCAATTAGCTCTTCTGAAATCTCCAAAGGTGCAATTCAGCATGTTGTATTTTACTCCTACATGGAAAACTTGATCCTCTAAACACCTTTTCTTGATTCTGTTTTGCAAGCTACGTGGGGTGTTACTTTTTGGCTATTGTAGACATTGAAAAGACAAGCAAAAACAAGAGAGTTAATTTTTAGCATAAAATTTCACCATCTTTGCGCTACATCCTATGTCTTTTCATTTTGGAGTATTGGGGGGCTTGCGGCTATCCTCTAAACATTCAGAAACATTTCCAAACTTGCATTTCAAAGAACACGACAGATTCTTCAACTTATCTCTTTCATATGTTGTGCTAGAGAAATTCAAGAATATCATACAAATATTTCCCTACATCGATCTGCCGTCACGTGTTTAATCACAAAAGACGGGTGTTAGATGGATTCTTAAGAGAATCGGCTCAGGTATGTTAAGACTATCCCTTCTTTCTTGTGGCATGATCGATACGATATGAACGAAACGTGCAAATGCACAAATTCTATAAGTGACTCTACTCATAGAAGTAATAGAAATATCTATGTTCTTTAATTTCCATGTGTCATAATGTTTTATCATATGTTCATGGGTCTCAAAAAAATACGAAAGTTGAAAAGATGTTACTTTATGATATTGCTCAAGAGGCAAAATGGTCTTATGACATTCCGAATGGTTTTATTGACGTACTTTTCATGCATTGCATTCATGTGCATTGACCCATGACCAGACGACATTATATACATGTATATATATGTAAATATATGTATATGGGATATGGAAAAAGGTTACAGCGTTATATACACACCACCACCTGATCAGCTGGTATATGATGATGATGTTGGTCACAGTGGCTGAAATATGATTCAAACGGAGTTATATACGCATATATATGTATGTACCAGATGACGTTATATATGCGTATATATATGTATATGTATGTATATCGGATATGGGAAAGGTTATGGCGTTATATACGCACCACCACCTGATCAGCTGGTATACGATGATGATTTTGCCCACAGTGACTGATATGATATGATGGGATGCCCTCAAAGGCTAATAGTGTTATGAACATGTACCTATGCATGGCATGGCATTCATATGCATTTGTATGACGCTAAAAGTAATTTATGATTTACAAAGTTATTCAGACTTATAGGTTGAGTCATGTACTCTATATTTCTTCCATGTCTCTTACGTACTTATTTATACGCCTTACATACTTGGTACATTATTCGTACTGACCTCCCTTTTGCTTGGGGATGCGGCGTTTCATACCTGCAGGCCCCGATAGACAGGTCGAGAGCCCTCCAAGTAGGCTATCAGCTCAGCGGAAGATGTTGGTGCGCTCCATTTGCTTCGTAGTTGCTTATTTGTTTAGTATGATTTAGACATGTATTGTTTGGTATGGCGGGACTCTATCTCAACCTTTATGGCATTTATGTACTCTTAGAAGCCTGTAGACATATGTCTTGTACGTGAAGGATTGTACGGCCTTGTCGGCCTATGTTTTAAGTTTATAAAAGATCATGTTGCCCTATTAGGCCTGTATGTCATGTGTATATGATAATGTAATAAGAAAGATATGTTATGTTGGTACTCGGTTGAGTAAGGTACCGGGTGCCCGTCGCGGCCCATCGGTTTGGGTCGTGATACGACCGTCGCTACAAAATCATAGGCCATTACTTTAAATCTACTTCGAAAAGAACCGCTTAAACAAGTTACCCTCGACAGGTAAAAGAGCTTCGACCATGTCAGCTCGAAATCACAAGGCTTCGAGCTACTCAACCTACGAGCTAAACCTTTCGAGGTGCTCGAACATCGCCGCAAAGGATATGAAATCAAGGTTCTTCCCAAACCGACGATGGGTCAGGAAAAATCATTTCAAAAGTCCTTAATAAGAGGAAAATAAAGCCTACATAAAAGGTCACATCGACTAAGCGCATAAAAGCCATTGTCTCCGGCCTAATGATCCCCAGGGCCACATACTATAAGGTCGCAACGACCAAAAATGTAAGAGCCACTGTCACCATCTCAAAATTTGAAAGTTTGTGGGTCAAAATGAGCTCGAGTCGTAACCCGATTCGGATACTGGACGCAAAATAGTTAACTATACATGCCTAAGGGCAAAGCGTAAGAGCCATTTTCGCCAGCATAATGAGCCTCAGGGCCATGCATATAAAAGGTCGCTTCGACCGAAGGCGTAAGAGTCATTGTCGCTAACCCACACAAATACAGAACATGAGGGTCAATTGTGCTCGAGTCGAAACCCGACTCGGAGACTGAACCCAAAATAGTTAAAATACAAATGCCCAAGAGCAAGGTGTAAGAGCCATTGTCGCCCACCCATGCAAACGCAAAAGCTTGAGGGTAAAAATGAGCTCGAGTGGTAACCCGATTCGGAGACTTGACCCAAAATAGTTAACTATACATGTCTAAGGGCAAAGCGTTAGAACTATTGTACCCATCTTAATGAGCCTCAGTGCCGTGCATATAAAAGGTCACTTCAACCCAAGGCGTAAGAGCCATTGTCGCCAGCCCACGCAATTACAGAACTTGAGGGTTAATTATGCTCGAATCGAAACACGACTCAGAGACTGAACCCAAAATAGTTAAAATACAAATGCCTAAGGGCAAGGTGTAAGAGCCATTGTCCCCCCCCCCCCTCATGAAAACACAAAAGCTTGAGGGTCGAATGAGCTCGAGTCGAAGCCCGACTTGGAGACTAAACCCAAAATAGTTGAGCAAAAGCATAAGAGCTCTAACGTCAGCATACAATAAAGGTCGCATCGATCGAGCGCGTAAGAGACCCCGAGCCTGCCTAATGAGCCACAGGGCCATATAACGAATATAAAGATTCTCACCAGCTCTTAAACTAGTCCACCTGGTCAAAATCAAAGCATAAAGGGGTACAGAAGAAATAAAACCTTAAGTTTTATGTATGCGGCGAAATCAGAAGACTTGATTTCTTGTTATCGGGACATTTCAAAAGCATGCCTAGGGACCCCGAGGGCGGGAGGCCGTGACCAAGTTCCCGACCTTGGGGCTTGGTGGAGACCGACTCAGAGGAAACAAAGACCGAAGCCAGGATGGAGGGGGAAGCCCCCAAGGCACATGGCTACGTCTGACAGGCTCGGCCTATCCAAAGCCTATGTTGAGGCATAACTTCAAACCATCCCATCTCTGTACTTTGTGTTTAATATCCACATATTTGTACCATACTGTGTTCCGTCACCTATATAAGGGCAACCCATACCACTTTGTAATGGGCTTATGTTGCTCCATTTCTCCACAAAAGCAATGATATATCTCTTTTCTCCTATTTTGTTCATTCTCACTGGCTCGAGGCCGCTTTAACATCTATTGTCTTATTACTTATTTCATGCTATATTGTGCAACTTTGGTCGTAAAGAGCCTTGCTTGATCGTATCCTTAATTGTTATCCTATTCCCAGTTGTCCTTGATAGCTCAAGCTCGATTTGAGTCCCGACCCCGAGGTCCTTATCGATCAGCTTTACATCAGGGCAACATGCCCATTCGATTTGATTACTATCTTGTTTTAGCTTGCATTTTATCGTTCAGATTCACGTTCTTAGCATCACCTACTCCAACAACTAGCTAGAGAATAGATCATGCATTTTTAGAATCCCATTTACAAATTTATTTGTTGTTACCATTTTCACAGTAAACAGTTTGGCGCCCACCGTAGGGCTAAAAATAATAATGATTATTTTCTTGCTAGTTTCGTCCCACAAACGCTCATTATCTTTCACACTTTTCCTTGCCCAAGATATTTTGATTTCAGGTTAATGTCCGGCTCGGTAAGCGAAACCGAGAAAGACTACCCCGAAAACCATGGCGAAAACAGTATGGCTCTAGAGGTTGGCACGACACCGCAGGACCCGATAACACATTTGGATCGATTTAAGCGGACGCGGGCTTGCAAGGCGCAACAGGTCAACGAAGCCTCACGCACCGATAATAGCATACAACGTATTTACCGATAGGAAGCTCAAAAAACCCCGGCTCGGGAAGAACAGAAAGTTAATCTTCATGTTATTTTTGAAAAGTTACAGGCACGGCAGTTGGCTATCGCTCAGCTGCAAAGTCGCCCGCAGACTCCCAACGCAGTAGCGCCGAAGACACCTCCTTACGCCGAGCTGGTACCTAAGAGATCAAGTAATGATGGATCGGTAACCGACGCTGCCGCAATGAGGATGCTTGGTAATGTCTTCGAAAGGATCAAATCAGGTTTGTGGAAGCTCTTGTAGTAACCGTCTCCCAAGGAAACGATCCCGGAACTCCCTTCACAAAATTCGAAACGCCAAAACCCCCTAGGTGCGACAGGACCTCAGATCCCTACGGGCGCACCACCACTCACGCGAGCTCATTCAAAGGCAGCGACCTCCAAGATGATGAGTTCGATCCCTTCTCATTGATGAAGTTCGAAAAAACTATCTCGAAAGAAACCATGACGCAGTGCCACCGCCTGGCACTTGACCTCACAGACTCACTTACCATACCAACGTGGTCCTCTGTGGAAGCACGCGCAAATGCCATCAAAGCAGTACCGAGAGGGCCCGATACACCTGAGTCCAAATGAAGAAGAAATGAAATACTACAGGAAGCCGCACCCCATTCCTTGATAGGACGATTGAGATCGCTCCAGGTTTCGGACGATCGGGCGACACAGGCCTTCACTAGAGGCCTGAACGAAGCATGCTCGATGACTCCAAGTTATATCAAGCGAAGCCTGATCAGATACCCAGCCGATGTCTGGTTGGATGCCTACACCCGGCACCCGCCACAAATTGGGGCCGTGGACAACCGTTCGGGAACCTCCTTGGGTTCGGTATATCTAAGTAGACTCCCACCAAAGAAGCTAATGCCAAACGGATGGAGGTATCATCCATGCGCTGCGAATGGAAGGAATGACTTGAGATGCAACCTACCTCACAACAATAGGGAAATAGCTCGAGCACAACACCCTTGAAAAACCTCCAATGGAACCATATTCAATAAGGCACAACTTGCAGGGAAACCTCGCCCAGCCGAGTATGATTTCAACATTGATATACCAAACATCGTGATCACCATAAGAGAAACCAGGAACGCCAGGCGGCTTAGATCTATTCGACCAAGACCCCTTCAAGAGAACCATGGCTCGGCACAGGAACCGCAGGGCGCGACACCGGCTCAAAAGAATGACAATTCTGCTATTCAATAGAGATCTCCACCAAGTATCATCGAGCGGTCAGGCTCGGATCTAACTCCAAGGGAGGAAGGAGATCGGGAAAAATGAAGCTGACAAGCCATGACGTATTACCATGACAGTAAAGGGGCGGCGACACCTTTCAAATATCCATAAAATGGAGAGTGAAAGGGATCATCGCCGGGGAAAGACGGGTTCGGGGAATTTACCTAAAGGACACCCTTGCATCCAAGGATAGGGACACCAAGATTTCGCCTCGGCCTCGTATTAACGTGATTGGTAATCCCCTCCTTCATTTAACCTATTTCAAATAAAATATATGTTCATGAGTGTAGATGGTTCAATCAATTATACCGACGATGTCAGGCCAAATCCAATGGGGCGGTTCGGACTAACGAAATAAATCACTCCCACACCTCGAATCCTTGATGGATTCCAGACGCTGATCGCCACAACAATCAGGAAGGCCGCTCCCTCTATATAGCCCGACTGAGCTCGGGCTGGAACGCTGAGCCTACAAAACATGGACGTTTCAATCAAATGACAATGGGCACACCGCCCGTAGGTGACTTTGACCACACTCTGCCAAATGGATGAAACTCCACGATAGAGGTGGGACTAAAGTATTCGACAAGGAGCTACAGGCGACGAGAGGAAATCCCTCGCCATATGACCCATCTCCTGCATCAATACCTCCGCCCTCGAAGGGATCAAAGGGTGAGTAGAACCACATCATCGGCCAACCCTGGTTGAACACAGCAAAAGGATGTATTAAGGGCTCGCGCCTCGAAACGGCAGAAACATACGAGACCTCGAAATGTCGCCTACACATCCCGCATCAAGGAAGAACTACTCCGCTCCCTTGTTATTTCTTTTCTTTTGCTAACCTATATGGAGGCAGTCAGCCGAGGCATTCATAAGTTCTAACTCCACTCGGAGATTCGAGGCCTCTGTGGGGCCCACCATGCTCTCTTGTTTTGATCGGACTTCCAACCTAAAGAGGGTCCCGCAAGCAGAATTATTAGTAGAGCAGCATACCCCCCAGAAGAGGATCCGACGAAATCACGGGCCTTTTTTCTATAGTCAGACGACGTGCGATGGCCTTCTCTTAAGGACATCGTCCCCTCAAAAGGGAAATAAATGGCAGGCTAAGTTTCAAAACGGAATCATGTGAACGGATAAGAGGATCCGCACCCACAGGGTCCAAGCTCACAGCAACGAGACGACATGTATTTACAACCTATATTTACGCCAAGCAATAAAGAATATCTTTTTGGCATTTCATAGTTCGAAAAAGGCTATTTCGGCATATTCGCGGCAAAGGCCTGTCTGCTGAATACGTACCGAGATACTCAGAGACTTAAACAATTCAACGCCCACACGGCCCCAGGGTTGGAACCCCGGGCTCACAAAGCCCTCACAATGCAACTCCGAGTTCACGAGAAGCAGTCTTAAAGTTTAAACAAACTCGATAACTCAGAGACTGTCACCAATCGCCGAGCACTGAAAAATCTAAAACTGTAAGACCCCTAGCGGGTAGACTCAGCATAACCAAATCTATTCTATATTATACTAATTGTAAGATCTCAATAGGCATGACAAACTCTAAGACCTCAATCAGCATGACAAACTATAAGACCTTAATAGGCATGACAAACTGTAAGACCTCAACAAGCATGAAAACCCTAAAGTTTAGGCTATACATCACATTTGTAAGAATCCCTAAAGGGCATACCCTCGGTGTACATGCCTAAACTATCTCTTGGGATCAAAAATGGCTATGGCCAAACGCACATGACTATGGTCAAAACGGCTAATGCAGCTAAAATAACACGACTCGGGGATGCCCGATTGTCGCTTAAAATTGTAGGCCACTACTTCGAATATACTTAAGAAAGAACCGGTTAAAATAGGCTTCCCTCAACAGGCAAAAATGAGCTCCAACCATGTTGGCTCCAAATTTCAAGAGCATCGATCTACTCGACCTATGAGCTATGAACCTTACGAGGGGCTCGAAACATCCCGACAACGACTTGAAATCGAGGTTCCTCTAGAACTGATGACGGGTCAGGCAAAAATATTCTAAAAGACCTTAACGAGCGGAAACAAAAACTACAAAGAAACCCACAGGAAAAAACAGCGTAAGAGCCATTGTCGCCAACTAAAAAGAATTTGACAACTTGAGGATTAAAATAAGCTCAAATTGTAACCCGATTCGGAGACCAGATCCAAAATAGTTAACTATGCAAGACTCCGGGCCACATACTGAAAGATCTCAACAGCCAAGCGGCATAAGTGCCTCTATCGCCGGCAAGAAAATTAAGGAAATTTAAGGGTCGATTATAGCTCGAATCACAACGCGACTCGTAGACTGGACCCGAAAACTGCAATACGTGTAAAGGCACAGCATAAAAACCACTGTCGCTGGTCGGGAAATCAAGGAAAATTAAGGGTCGATTAAAGCTCGAATTGCAACGCGACTCGGAGACTGGGCCCGAAAACTGCAATACGCCTAAGGGCATGGCATAAGTGCTACTATCACCGGCCGAGTAAACCTCTAGGCCACGCGCCCGTAAGGTCACTTCGACCTTGAGCACAAAGGGCCATCATTATCCGCCCATGCAGGCAGGAAAGAGCTTGACGGTCAATTGAAGCTCGAGTAACAATACGACTCAAAGACTGGACCCAAAACAGTTGGAACAGAAAATTCCCAAGGGCAAGAGATAAAAACGATTGCTCGAGCCGGAGCCTGACTTGGAAACTTAGCCTAAACACTCGGGCCAAGCACGGAAGCCCCAGTGCCTGCTCATGCCAAGGATCGCACTTAAGAGCCCCCGGGTATGTCCAATCCATTCCGAGCCTATGAGGACCTCGCCAAACACCGAAACTAGTCAGCCCGATCGAAAGCAACAATAGAAAAAATAAATCTTCAAGTTTCTTCATATATATTACACGCGCGAAAAAAGCGCATTCCCTATCTACAAGCATGCCATACATATATCAGAGACAAAGTGACAAAATGGCAAAGTCCAAAGCAACAAAATGGAAAAGTTAAACCGACAAAATGGCAAAGTCTACACTCTACGCTAAAGGGCTACAACTTGTGTCAACAAGAAATGACCGAGCGTCACGCTCATCCGCCATTGCTCGAGCCAATTCCTTCGAGAGTACGAAACCCCTTGCACCGACCTCCTCGAGTGCCTCCCTTCGGGATCTATAGCTAACATATTCCTTAATCCTCTTCCCCCAGTCGAGGGCTCGCTTCAGCTCAGCGTGGGCATCAGCATCATCCCTCATACGAATTGTCGTCTAACGATCGGCCTTGGTTCGGTTTAGCGTCGCTTCTACCCATGCATCAATTATCTCAGCTTTGACCTTCGAGAGATCTGATTTGAGTTTCCCAATCATATCCGCTTGAACTTTGGCATTGTCATGAGTCAAACGGAGTTGGACCTCGAAGGCAAGAACCTTAGCCTAGGCACACATCTCCTCCAAATTTCGAGCCTGCACTTAAGCTTTTAGCTCCATGCAAACAACTCTGACACGGTTGACATCGCCTTTGAGGTACTCCAAGGCCTCCGCCTTCCTCTACAACTTATACGGCAAAAAGGGTTAGCTTAAGGATAGAAAGTAGCGAAGCACGTACTACAGGAAGTTACCTGCTCCATCATATAGCTCTCATAGTTTGAGCTCCGATACGCCTCATATCGCCAATGTTGTAGCTCAACTTCCTTCTCCTTGCTAAAGAACCTAAGGGATTCGCCCTCATCCAGAATCTTTTGAAGCTTGGCCCCTTGACGGAGCAGCTCAGACATAAGTCTATCACAGACCTACACAAGGAAGGTTCAATATAAGGAGGAGGACACGGGGCACAGGGAAACTGTACATAAACTCACCACAAAGTGAAGCCGACGGACTTTCTCGAAGTTGGAACACAATCATGTTGATCTTACCCTGCAGCCCCAGAAGAACCAGCCTCGGGCACGGCGTATTCGCTCAAAGTAACCGCCTGGGGATCAGGCATTCCCAGAGCAACAGACCCGAGTGACGCCCCTTCCTCGGAAATGTGAGCCCGACTAGCACCACTAAAGGCTCCGTCACACCGCGGGTGCCTCATCCCAAAGAACCACCCGATATCTGCAAACGGTGAATCCAGCACCAATGGAAGGTTAAAATATTACCTCCACTATGCGAAGGCAAGGAAAAGGTAGCATACGCACATACCTTGGTACTGGACTCCCTATCCGGTACAAAGTACAGCTCACCACGTGTGTTCATCGCAGGACGAATGGGTCACCAACTTCCGGACCCAACAAGGCAAATCATGGACTTCATCTAGCATCCACGAAGTTGCTGCAACAAGGGAGACAACATTATTAATTAGCTGATTTTCGCTATAGGTAAAACCCGGAAAAGAGCCAAACGCCTCACTCACGTGCATAATTCCACCGTTCGGGAAATGGCAAAACCTCCACAGGTATAATGTCGGTCTTCCGGACCCGGATAAACCAACTGGTCCACTCTCGATCCATGCTTTCCCCGTCATCAATAACAAAGGGAGTGGACGAATGACATCTCAAAGTTAGCAGGCCTCGATGATGGAAGGGCCGATATAGCATGACATGGTGATCAAGCGTGAATTCAAGCCTGGTTTTCTCCGTGAAGAACCTCATCATCAACGCCGTTTGACAAAACAACGGATGAATCTGTGCCAGGGTAACCTGATACTTTGAGCAAAGATCAAGCACAACCCTACCAGGGGGGCAAATGCGAAAAGGTATAGGTATACGCTCAAGAATCCATCGGTGGAGTCCGCAATGCCCTCATCTGGAGAAAGCACCTACAATGTTATCCCCTCGCTCCACCCGCAGTATCTCCTCTCAATCTCCAAGTGTTTCTCTCTTATCAAGGACGTCGTCTCGAGAGCGAACTCCCTCGGTTCTTGATCAACAAGAGCAGCACCCCCTTCCTCCGTCGGATCGTCTCAGAAGTGGTTTCCATAACTATGGTGAAACTAACAGGTCAAAGCAAGGGCACACACCAACACTTTTTGCGCCTAAATAGATGAAGTACCTCGTGCCAAAGCAGAAAGACTGCTGTCTAAAAATAGTGAAGTCTTGCAAAAAAGCCGAAGCCGCCCCACATATATGCGAGAAGCATCGACGTCATACTCGACAGTTAGCACGTAGCAATAAGACTCATTTCCTAATCCCTCGAGTTAAGGTTAGACCAAACACTTACCTCGAAGCTTTGAACAACACTCAAGCCTCATTTATAGCTTTACCTGTTGGTTCCACAAGCAATCCGCTCGAATCTAGTCACAAGGTACTTAATTACATCAATAAATGTTAAATGAGTCAACCTCAATAAATGTTAAAAAGGTCGAAAATGCCGCCGGGCCCATGTGGTTGAAACTCGAGGTTTGGACCAAAACTCAGTTACCCATTCCCCCAAAAATCCAAATATATGGTTTGCTTTGAAATCGGACCTCAAATTAAGGTCCAACTCCCCAATTTTAGAAAAACCTAGGTCCTACCCAAAACACCCAATTTCCCCCATGAAAATCATTGATTGAAGTTGAAATCATGTTAAAAGATGTTAAGGAGTGAAAATAATGAGTTAGAAATCATTTATCAATTGTTTTGGAGAAGAAAAGTTGTTTAGAAAATTGCCTTTTAAGTTTTGGGGTTTTGAAAAGTTAAAAATAACTGAAATGCACGTGTATTTATACCCCTCTGAATCCCCCTGTGCGGACCGCGCAAAGCCGACCGCGGCCTCACAGTAACCACCACGAACCGCGCAAAGGCGAACGCGACCGCGCTAGCCCTTCCTAAAGACCAGCGGATCTTTGCCCCGCGTGGACCGCGCAAAGCTGACCGCGGCCGCACAGCACCCACCGCGAACCGTGCAAAGGCGACCGCGGTCACACACAATTCCTTGCGGACCGCGCTAAAGGGTCCAAAGGCCTGCAATATTTTCCTGAACCTGCAACATATGATCTTTTAAGCCTACGGCATTCCGGAACCTACTCGGAACTCACCCGAACCCTCAAAACACTAACCCAAGTATGCACACTACCTCAAAAATACCCTACGGACATATTCGTGTGATTATATCACCAATATAACATCATGAAAATCGAATTAAGCCTCAAGATCAGTGAAATTTTGCATATTTCCTTTTAAACATCAATTCCCAATTAGGGTATGGATCACGTCAAACGACGTCCGTTTTTAACCAAACATTACACGAGTGATTCAAAACATATATAAGACTTGTACCGGGTGCCGGAACCAAATTACGGGCCTGATACCATTACTTTCTAATCAGATTTCATTTAAATTTTCCTTAAACAACTTCAGTAAACAATTTTACTTAAAAATTCATTTCTCGGGCTTGGGACCTCGGAATTCAATTTTGGGCACACGCACAAGTCCCATATTTTCCTACGGACCTCCAGTACCGTCAAGTCACGGATCTGGGTCCGTTCGTCCAAAATATTGACCAAAGTCAACCTTATTCATTTTAATACCAAAATTTAGCATTTTTCACTGCGCATGCAAATCGAGGCGACTACAAATAAGGTTTTCAAGGCCTCGGAAGCACGGAATGGATAAGAAAACAGGTGATGACCCTTTGGGTCATCACATTCTCCACCTCTAAAACAATCGTTCGTCCTCGAACGGACAGAAGAAAAAAGTACTTGAGTCGGGGAAAAGGTGAGGATAACGGTCCCGCATATCGGACTCGGACTCCCAGGTCGATGCCTCAACAGGCTGACCTCTCCACCGAACATGAATAGACAGGAAACTCTTCGATCTCAACTGACGAACCTACCGGTCTAGAATAGCTACCGGCTCCTCCTCATAAGACAAGTCCTTGTCCAACTGGACAGTGCTGAAATCTAACACGTGGGATGGATCGTCGTGATACCTCCAAATCATGGACACATAAAAAACTAGATGCACGGCTGATAAGCTCGGTAGAAATGCAAGTCTATAGGCCACCTCTCCCACTCGATCAAGAATCTCAAATGGACCAATGAACGTAGGGCTAAGCTTGCCCTTCTTCCCAAATCTCACCACGCCCTTCATAGGCGACACTCAGAGCAACACCCGCTCACCAACCATAAAAGCCACATCTCGAACCTTACGATCTGCATAGCTCTTTTGCCGGGACTAAGCTGTACGGAGCCTGTCCTGAATAATCCTGACCTTGCCCAAGGCCTCCTGAACTAGATCTGTACCCAACAACCGAGCCTCTCCCGGCTCAAACCATCCAACCGGAGTTCGACACTGCCTACCATATAAAGCCTCATAGGGAGCCATCTGGATGCTCGACTAGTAGCTGTTGTTGTATGCAAACTCTGCTAAAGGTAAGAACTGATCCCACAATCCTCCGAAGTCAATAGCACAAGACCGGAGCATATCCTCCAATATATGAATAGTTCGCTTGGACTGTCCATTCGTCTTAGGATGAAATGTTGTACTCAACTCAACCTAGGTGCCTAACTCTCGATGAAATGTTCTCTAAAAACGCGAGGTGAACTGCGTACCTCGATCTAAAATGATAGATACTGGCACACCATGAAGGCGAACAATCTCCCGGATATAGATCTCAGCTAACCTCTCGGATTAATAGGAGACTGCCATAGGAATAAAATGCGCTGATTTTGTCAGCCTATCAACCATGACCCAAACTGCATTGAACTTCTTCCGAGTCAGTGGAAGTCCAGTAACGAAGTCCATAGTGATCTGCTCCAACTTCCACTCGGGAAGCTCGATCCTCTGAAATAAACCACCAGGACTCTAATGCTCATACTTAACTTGCTAAAAATTCAAACACCGGGCCACATATGCAACAATATCCTTCTTCATTCTATGCTACCAATAATGCTACCGTAAATCCTGATACATCTTCGCGGCGCCCGGATGAATAGAGTACCGGGAACTATGGGCCTCCTCTAAAATAAACTCTCGAAGCCCATCCACATTAGGCACACAAACTCGACCCTGCAATCTCACAACTCCATCATCACCTAAGGTAACCAGCTTGGACCTCCACGCTGCACCATGTATCTAAGGACACACAAATGGGGATCATCAAACTGCCGATCATGGATACGCTCCAATAACGAAGAACGAGCGACCGTGCAAGCTAATACTGGACTAGAATCAAAAATATCAAATCTCACAAATCGATTTGCCAAAGCCTGAACATCCAAAGCAAGCGGCCTCTCACCGATTAGAATATAAGCAAGATTGCCCATACTGGTTGACTTTCTACTCAAAGCATCGGCCACCACATTGGCCTTTCCCGGGTGATATAAGATAGTGATATCATAATCTTTCAACAACTCCAACCACCTCTTCTGGCTTAAATTCAATTCCTTTTGCTTGAACAAATACTGAAGACTCTTGTGATCAATGAACACCTCACATTCCATGCCATACAGATAATAGGAGAGGGCCCGGCAATCATACCACGGCGGTCAAAAAAGCGTGTTCCCTTCAGATAAGACGCCAAATCTTAAATGTGTGAACAATGGCTGCCAACTCTAAATCATGCACTGGATAGTTCTTCTCATGAATATTCAACTGCCTCGAAGCATAGGCAATGATCTTGCCCTCATGCATCAACACTTCACCAAGCCCAATGTGAGATGCATCACAATAAATGGTGTAAGGCCCTGAACCTGTGGGCAGAACTAACATCAGTGCCGTAGTCAAAGCTATCTTAAGCCTCTGAAATCTCGCCTGACACTCGTCTGACCATCTGAACTGGGCACCCTTCTGAGTCAACCTGGTCATCGGGGCTGCAATAAATGAAAACCCCTCCACAAGCCGATGATAGTAGCCTGCCAATCCCAAGAAACTCCGAATCTCCGTAGCTGAGGCTGGTCTAGGCCAGTTCTTGACTGCCTCAATCTTCTCCGGATAAACCTGAATACCCTCTACGGACACAATATAACCCAGAAATGCAATCGAACTCAACCAGAACTCACACTTTGAAAACATAGCATATAATTGACTATCCTTCAGAGTCTGAATAACCACTCTGAGATGCTACTCGTGCTCCTCCCATCTACGTGAATATATCAAAATATCGTCAATGAAGACGATCACGAACGAATCCAAATAAGGCCTGAACACTCGGTTCATCAAATCCATAAAAGCTGCTGGGGTATTTGTCAACCCGAATGACATAACCAAGAACTTATAATGCCCGTACTGAGTGCGGAAAGCTGTTTTAGGGATGTCGGATGCCCTAATCCTCAACTGATGGTAGCCAGATCTCAAGTCAATCTTTTAAAATACCTTGGCACCCTGAAGCTGATCGACTAAATCATCAATCCTCGGCAGTGGATACTTATTCTTGATCGTAACCTTGTTTAATTGCAGGTAATCAATGCTCATTCTCATCGAACCATCCTTTTTCTTCACAAATAAAACCGGCGCACCCCAAGGAGAAACGCTGGGTCTAACGAAACCCTTCTCAAGCAAATCCTGCAACTGTTACTTTAACTCTTTCAACTCCGGTGGGGCCATACGATACGGCGGGATAGAAATGGGCTGTGTGCCCGGAGTCAAATCAATGCAAAAGTTGATATACCTATCGGGCGGCATACCCGACAGGTCTGAAGAAAAAACCTCATGAAACTCCTGAAAAATGGGTACAAAATCAATAGAAGGGACCTCCGCACTAGAATCGCAAACATAAGCAAAATAGGCCAAACACCCCTTCTCGACCATACGCTGAGCCTTCACATAAGAGATAACACTACGGGTAGAATGACCAGGGGTCCCTCTCCACTCTAAACGAGGCATACCCGGTAAAGCTAAAGTCACAGTCTTGGCATGCCAGTCCAAAATGGCATGGTAAGGTGATAACCAGTCCATCCTCAAAATAACGTCGAAATCAACCATGTCTAAAAGCAATAAATCAACATGGGTCTCAAGACCCCCAATCACCACAATACAAGAATGAATCACTAGGCATGACCATGTATGGTGCAAAATAAGAGGATACATAAGAATACGTAGACCCTGGATCAAATAACACTGAAGCATATCTATCACAAACCAGAACCGTACCTGTAATAATTGTATCAAAAGACTCAGCCTCGGGCCTGACTGGGAGAGCATAACATTGGGGTTGAGCCCCACCACCCTAAACTACATCTCTCGGACGGCCTGCTGCTGGCTGGCCTCCACCTCTAGTGGCTTGGGCTCCACCTCTAGGACCTCTACCTCCACCTCTAGCACCTCTACCCCCACCTCTAACTGGATGGGTAGGCTATGGAACGCCTGGTGCCTGTACTATAGCACGAGAACCCTGATGTTGCGAGCTACCTGGTGCTCGAGGGAAAAACCTGGCAATGTGACCCGTATCACCACAAGTGTAACAAGACCTCGGCTGTTGCGACAGCTGGCCCTGCTGACCTGAATGACCACCTCGGAAACTCTGAAGCGATGGTGCACTGATGGGAGCTGGTGGTGCACTATAAGGATGCTGATCAGAATAATGCGTCTGAGAACCACGACCACCTGAAGCCATGAGAGACCTGGAGAGCTGACTAAAAGGGCCTAGTAGGATAGCCTATACCATATGAATCTCTACCTCCAGACGAGGTACCACTGAATCTGCCTGAATAATGGGGCCTCTTATCCGACCCATGACCACCTCCCTGTGACAGAACCATCTCAACCCCGCGGGCCACATTGGCCACCTCCTGAAAGGTGATCTCACTCCCGGCCTCCTTGGCTATCTGAAGATGAATTGGCTGAATTAGACCATTAATAACCCTTCTCACCCTCTCTCTCTCGGTGGGAAATATAACAAGAGCATGGCGAGCTAGATCGATAAACTTGGTCTCAAACTGGGTAACAGTCATGGAACCCTGCTGGAGGCGCTCGAACTGCCTCCGATAGGCATCTCTCTGAGTAACGGGGAGAAACTTCTCCAGAAACAATGTTGTGAACTGCTCCCAAGTCAAATATGGCGAACCGGCTGGTCTAGCTAAGCAATAATCCATCCACCAAGTCTTGGCGGATCCAGACAGACGAAAGGTAGTAAAATCGACCTTATTGGTCTCAACAATACCCATGTTTCGAAGAACCTTATGACAACTGTCCAAATAATCCTGGGGATCCTCAATCGATGCACCGCTGAATGTAGGAGTGAAGAGCTTGGTGAACCTATCCAGCCTCCATAAAGCATCGACGGACATAGTTGCTCCATCGCCGGTCTGAGCCACTACACCCGGCTGAACTGCCATAGATGGTTGAACCGCTGGAACCTGAACCTGGGGAGCTACCTGCTCCAGAGTGCGTGTAGTAGGAGTTTGAGCCCCTCCTCCAGCCTGAGAAGTGGCTGGTGCTACTGGAAGCAAACCCGCTCGGGTGACACTCTCCATGAGGCCCACCAATCAGACTAGAGCGTCCTGAAGAACTAGGGTGGCAATGAACCCTTCTGGGACCTGAGCTAGGCCCACCGGAACTGCTGGGGCCGGAACCTCCTCCTCAAAATCAACCTGAGGCTCCGCCACTGGTGCTGCTGCTCGGGGCTAAGCTCTGCCCCTACCTCGGGCTCAAGCACAGCCTCGGCCTCGCCCTCTGTCCCTAGTAGGAGCTGCTACAGGGGGCTCGGGCTGCTGAGCGGTAGATGAGGAAGAGCGGTAGAAGTTCAATTAGCATTTGAGGAACAAATCCGCACAACAAGAAAGAACAAATGTGAGATTTTCCTAACTCTGTAGCCTCTGGAATAAATACAGACGTCTCCGTACCAATCCCTCAAACTCTACTAAGCTTGTTCGTGAGTTGTGAGACCTATGCAACCGAGAGCTCTGATACCAACTTGTCACGAACCGGATTTCCCACCCTCGAGATTCGTGATGGCACCTACTAATGTGAGCTAGGCAAGCCAATTCTTAACTACTACTTCATTAACAAATTACTTCTTTTGACAATTATCAGTAATATCAGGAAAACAACGGAATTAAATAAATATGTAGAAGACGTAAATTTAAGAAACTGAACAATAATGCGAAAATCAACATATGCCTCTACCCAAGAACTGGTGTCACATTACTCACGAACTTCTAAGAGTACTAAATACAACCATTTGAAAGAAAAATATAAACTATTTTTCTCGAAAACATGAGATAACAGACTGAAATAAAAGATAGAGGAGAAGTCGGGCCAGCGGATGCCTGCAAGGCAACCTCGGTGTCTCACTGGACTGAAAACTGGTTTCCGCGCTACTGCTGCTGTCCAAGACCTGGATCTGTGCAAAAGAGCACAAAGTGTAGTATTAGCACAACCAACCCTATGTGCTGGTAAGTGTCCAGCCTAACCTCGGCGAAGTAGTGACGAGGCTAGGACCGGACACAAAAAAAAACTTGAGCAGTTCATATACGTATATACAGTGGAAAAGAGATACGGAATTAACCAGACAATGTGGGAGGGGGAAAACAGGCTGTGGGGGAGGTAATAGTTCCGAATAGAAAAACATCAAGTAAGGAAAGAAATAACATAACTAGAATATCAACAAGGAAATAGAATCAACAATTTGCATGGCATCACCCTTCGTGCTTTTACTCTCGTTCTCACCAAAACAATACACGGCATCACCCTTCGTGCTTTACACTATTCCTCACCCAAACAACAATCACAAGGCAAATAGGGTAAGGAAATCTAATACCTTGAAATAATCAAATAACAGCAAGTAATGAGAGTAACAACATAACTCGGATATCAACAAGGAAATCAGAAATCAAAAAATGCACGGCATCACCCTTCATGTTTTTACTCTCTTTCCTCACCATATAATCAATAAAGTCAGTACGGAATGGTACATCGTGCGGCACGGCTTCACCCTTCGTGCTTTACACTCTTTCCTCACCATATAATCAATAAATATCGGTACGGAATGGTACATCGTACGGCACGGCATCACCCTTCGTGCTTTACACTCTTTCCTCACAATAGCAAACAATGCACGGCATCACCCTTCGTGCTTTAACACTCTTCCTCACCCAAACAACAATCACAAATAAAGGGGCAAGAGAGTAGACAAATAATGATAGAAATCCCAGCAGGGGAATGCAATTGAACAGCTATATCCCGGCAAGGTAACAATATCAATAAACCTCAACATACCGGCAAGGGAGATAATCAACAAAGCAACAGACATCCCGGCAAGGGAACAATTCAATAGCTCTTTCTATTTCATTCACTTCTTACTTTATAACTCATTTTACCACTTGGGCCAATGCTCCAATGGGTTCAATTATCTTAGATACTTTCACAATTCGTATTACAACTCGAGCCAATACTCCTCGAAGTTCAAAGATCACAATTTCTTTCACATGCTTTTTACAACATATAGAAATCATCATTTAAGCATGAAAGATATTACAAAATCAAAATATCGGCAACATGAAGACTCATGGTCATGCTAGACACCAACGTATAGATACTCGTCACCATGCCTATACGACGTACTCGACAATAAGCAAGTAGAAAATATGACCCCACTCCTAATCTCTCAAGCTAAGGTTAGACCAAACACTTACCTCGATGCCTTGAACACCACTCAAGCCTCAATTATAGCTTTACCTCTTGGTTCCACCACCAATCCGCTCGAATCTAGTCACAAGTTACTTAATTACATCAATAAATGCTAAATGAGTCAACCCAATGCATGAAAATAAGTTTTACAAGGTTTTACCCAAAAAGGTCAAAAATGCCCACGGGCCCACGTGGTCGAAACTCGAAATTCGGGCAAAAACCCGGTTATCCATTCCCCCACAAATCCAAATATATGGTTTGTTTTGAAATCGGACCTCAAATTAAGGACCAACTCCCCAATTTTAGAAAAACCTAGGTCATGTCCAAAACGCCCAATTTCCCCCATGAAAATCATTGATTGAACTTGAAATCATGTTAAAAGATGTTAGGAGTGAAGAAAATAAGTAAGAAATCACTTACCAATCGTTTTGGAGAAGAAAAGTTGTTTAGAAAATCACCTCTTATGTTTTGTGGTTTTGAAAAGTGTAAAAATAACTAAAATGCACGTGTATTTATACCCCTATGAAGCCCCCTGTGCGGACCGCGCAAAGCCGGCCGCGGTCGCACAGCACCCACCGCGGACTGCGCGAAGGCGAACGCGGCCGCGCTGGCCCTTCCTGAAGACCTGCGGATCTTTGCCCCGCGCAGACCGCGCAATGATGAACGGGGCCGCACAACACCCACCGCGGACCGCGCAAAGGCGACCGCGGACACACGCAATTTCTCACGGGCCGCGCTAAAGGGTCTAGAGGCCTACAATATTTTCCTGAACCTACAACATCTGATCTTTTTAGCATACGGCATCCCGGAACATACTCGGAACTCACCCGAGCCCTCGAAACTCTAACCCAAGTATGCACACTACCTCAAAAATACCCTACAGACATATTCGTGTGATCAAATCACCAATATAAAATCATGAACATCGAATTAAGCCTCAAGATTAGTGATATTTCTCAGATTTCCTTTTAAACATCAATTCCCAATTAGGGTCTGGATCATGTCAAACAGCGTCCGTTTTTAACCAAACTTTTCAGGAGTGATTCAAAATATATTTAAGACATGTACCGGGAACCGGAACCAAATTACGGGCTCGATAACATTACTTTCTAATCAGATTTCATTTAAATTTTCCTTAAACATCTTCAGTAAACAATTTTACTTAAAAATTCATTTATCGGTCTTGGGAACTCGGAATTCGATTTCGGGCACACGCACAAGTCCCATATTTTCCTACGGACCCTCCGAGACCGTCAAATAACAGGTCTCGGTCCGTTCGCCTAAAATATTGACCAAAGTCAAACTTATTCATTTTAACACCAAAATATAGCATTTTTCACATAATTTCATATTTAAGCTTTCCGGCTACGAATAAGGTTTTTAAGGCCTCAGAAGCATGGAATGGATACGAAAACAGGTGATGACCCTTTGGGTTGTCACACGAACATAGAGCGAGGTTTACCTTGAGTCTCCACAGCAACGATCTGCGCAGCAACTAACGAGCAAAATACCTAATTTGTACAAAATGTACAGAAATATAGCATGAGCATACCACAACGATGCCCAGTAAATATCAAGACTAACCTAGGTGGGCTAGTGACAAGGAACAGTCAAGACACATATTGGTCTAATAAACTAAACAAGTATAAGTATAGGCACAACAATGCATGATTTCTACATGAAGAGTATGCAACATGACTAACAATATAGTAATTACAATAAGAAAAAAAACGACAAGTATCAGTGAAAATACCATAATAATGACATAGAAGAGTGAGCGGAAATACAACTTAAATCTGAAATCACAGGTATAGCAAGGACAAATAATAACTCAGCAACTACGTTAGCTTTCAGATTAGATTTCAGTCAACAAGCTTCCCGAAGTACCGCACCGCGGATAGATTACAACTCTCAAGTCTCAATACCTGAACCCTAACACTTGGCATCCTGTGCCCTCATTACACCTCAAAATCATACTGACAACTCACGTGCCGAATATAGCCACTCTCACATAGACGGCAAGTAAATAAGGGTGTACATCTATACTCAACTGTATCATGAAGACTTCTTATCCGGTAAGAGTACTTAGCTGCATGTATGCTTGTGCAAATGTCCTAACATAGTTCATACCAACTAGTAAACATAAGGAAAAGAACGAACAACACATAGAATGTTTCCTCACAACTTTCACAAGATAAATCTCACATAGATGAGTGTACCACTACACAAATATCAACAACAAGGATTCCCCCAAGCCATCACAAATAAATCTCTGACATAGCCCACCTTGTATCACCACGTGTGCAATAATAATATAGTAAGTGCCAACCTTGTCACGCCACACGTGTATTATAATGTTCCGACCTTGTCTAGATACATGCGCAAACCACACATATAAATCCCGCCTTCTCACGCTGAATGTACAAATATCGATAGTAACAACAGCATGACAGAAACCTCGTGCAACCCCATAACAACAATCGCACGGTAGAAACCTCATGCATCACAATGTTAACAACCGCACGACAGAAACTTTGTGCATCACCACAACAAGTACAACAACAACAATAATGATATTAATACAAAGTATGACAAGTAAATCAACTCAAGAACTTTAGATCACAAAGAAATGGTAGAACTAGTTCACCAGGAATAACCACATGAAAGAATGCTAGGAATAAAGAGAACAGTTTAACAAGGGAAAACTAATATGTAGCAACGATCCCACAATATACAATTCAACAATAAGGAAGCTAACATGAGTAAAATAGTTCCAAATAAAGAAAAGTCAACTAAGATATATGATATCTAAACTTCTTTTAAGGTTGAGCAATTACAAGGATATTCAAACATTCAATAAGGATAAGCAGCGAAAAGATAATCATAACCTCAATTTAGTCTAAATAATAATAGAATGAGATCCTAAAGCAATTAATTCTAATTTAAGCATGTAGAGATAAAACTAGTAAATAGGAACTCAGTCATATCAAGAATGTTACATCTCGCATTTTCATACGTTAAAAGTTTCATCTTCGATTAATTGATGTAGACTCGGGGGAGAGATTATCTTGAGGTTAATGTATTTACGCTATTTATAACAAGCCATAAGTAAGTGTTATGAAGGATAAATGATACACAAATTAAAGAAAATGAGTTAAGTTGAAATTAGCCTATTTGGGATAAAATACGGGTCGAGCAATAATACCCGATAATTATGAACTAGTACCATGCAAGGTACCATATGACCACAGTAGTATAATATATAAAGTATATATGAAGTAAGTAGAATATTAAGTAATTTGTGACGACCTGGCCGGTCGTCTTAAGAATTTTAGCCCTGATCCCTCTATTAACTACTTTCCCCGAGTTTATTTCTGCTATTTTGATTTGCCGGGATGTTCGGTTTTGAGTTTCGGAGAGTTCTGGGACACTTAGTCCCTAAATGAGAGCTTAAGTCTTGGAAAGTTGGCCGTAGTCAGAATAGTGTGAAGACCGCCTCGTAATGGAAATCTGATGGTTTTGTTAGCTCTATTGGGTGATTTAGGGGTTAGGAGCGTATTCAGATTGTGTTTTGGAGGTCCGTAACTAATTTAGGCTTGAAATGCCGAAAGTTGAATTTTTGAAGTTACCGGTCCGATAATGAAATTTTTACCCGAGGGTCGGAATGGAATTCTTGAAGTTGGAGTAGCTCCGTAGTGTTGAATGGGACGTGTGTACAAAATTTTAGGTCATTCGAACGAGATTTAATAGACTTTTTGATCAAAAGCGCATTTTTAGAGTTTTTAGAGTTCTTAGGCTTGAATCCGATGAAAAATAGGTGTATTGATGTTGTTTGAACGTTTCGAAGATTGGAACAAGTTTGAATGATGTTTTAGGATTGGTTGGTATGTTTGGTTGAGGTCCCGGGGGCCTCGGGATAAATTCGGATGGTTGACGGAAGGATTTGGAGTTTGAAGTTTGTTGCAACAACTGGTGTACTGTCATAGCTGCACCTGTTGTTTGGGTCCCGCAGGTGCGGAACCGCAGAAGCGGCGGAGCAAGCGTAGATGCGGATTTCAGGAGGATCAGCAGGTTACGCAGATGCGGGTAATTCACCGAAGAAGCAGTACCGCACCTGCGGAAAGGTAACCGCAGATGTGAAAATTGGCATTTAATGACAAGTTGCAGATGTGATCTTGGCTCCGCAGAAGCAGAACCATAGATGCGGTCCCAGGGCCGCAAATGCGGAAATCGCTGGGCAAAACATATAAATTTTTGCCTTCCCGAAATTTAGCCATTTTTCATCTTTTCAAAATGGGAAGAAGCTTGAGGAGCACTTTTCAAGAGGGATTTTCAGAGGAGTTCATTGGGGTAAGGTCCTTGGTCCCTAAAGTCGTTATTGGAGTGATTTTTATCAATTTAAGCATGAAAAATTAAGGAAAATCAGTGGTAATTGGCGGGTTAGGGCTTGTCTAATTGGAGACCTTTGAGTGATGATTTGAGAGACAAATTGAGGTCTAATATTGGTAATTTTGATATGACTGGACTCGTGAGAGTATGAGGATTCTGGAAATATAAATTTTACCCGATTACGAGATGCGGGCCCAAGGGACATTTTGGTCATTTTACATAATTTCGTGTATTAGTTTAGAATTTGATTGTAGAATTAGTTACTTGAAGTGTTACTTACATTATGCAATTGAATTGAATAGATTTGGGGCATTTGGAGCAGAGTACTCGTGGCAAGAACGTGATCTCGGGTTGATTTTGAGTCGGTTCGAGGTAAGTGGCTTGTCTAACCTTGTGTGGGAGACCTTCCCCGTAGTATTGGTATATTTGGTAATTGAAATGCCTTGTACGTGAGGTGACGAGTGCGTACTTGTGCTAATTGTTGGAAATCCGATTTTCTTTAAGTAATTACTAGTATGTTTCCTTTCCTGTTTCTATTACTTGCACTATTAAGCCTGTTGTTAGCTTAGGAAAGCATGTCTAAGTGACTTAATTGCTTTATTTTCTCAATCTGCCTTAACTGGATTCTGTGCAGCATGCTAGGCTAGAATCACTTGTTGCCTTAAAATGAAAGTTTGCCATTTCTGTTTATTTTCCTGTTGCTACTGTGTATTTACATTAGGACTACGGATGTGGGATTTCGGTAGATCCCGCTTGTCTGTTTATTTGGGACTACGGAGTGTGGGATTCCGGTAGATCCCCCTTGTCTGTTATTTGGGACTACGGATGTGGGATTCCGGTAGATCCCCCTGCACAGTTATATGGAACTACGGGACTGCATCTGGTAGATTCCCCCAGTACGGGGTATTTACATTTGGGGACTACGGAATGGGATTCTGGTAGATCCCCGATGCTTTATGAGTTGGACTACAGGAGGACACTCAGGAGATCCACTGGACATTTACCTTTGTGGGATACAGGACGGTATCCTAGTAGATCCCCGGTTGATATCTCTGTGTTGAGCTGTGTTCCCTTGGTGATTATTTTGCCTCTGTTTTAGTTGTTGTTGCTCTTTCTATTCTATGTTATTTCTTATCGTTGCACTTAATCATACTATCTTGTTCTACACTGTTGAACTTTATATTTTATTTAACCTCAGTAGGGCCCTGACCTTCCTCGTCACTACCCGACCGAGGTTAGGCTTGGCACTTACTAAGTACCGCTGTGGTGTACTCATGCCCCTTCTGCGCATGTTTTTCATGTGCAGATCCAGGTACTTTCACTCAGTCTTATCATCCTTTAGGCAAGGCTCTTATGTAGAAACTTCGAGGTATATCTTCGGCGTCCGCAGACAGAAGAGTCCCTTTCTATCTTTCTGTAATAGTATAGCCCTTTAGTACTTCCCTTTTGTTAGACATTTTTGGAGTTAGAGCTTCTTATGTATATCTTAGCTTGTGATTCATGGGTTTTCAGGTTTTGGATAGACATATATTAGATTTGAGAGTTATATTTTGTATGCCGAGCGGTACTTTTAAATGCTGTTTTATTATATTATTTCTGTTTTAAATTGTATTTTTCCTCAAATTGGGTTATCTTCCATGTTTTAGGCTTACCTAGTCGTAGAGACTAGGTGCCATCATGATGGTTCACGGAGGGCGAACCGGGGTCGTGACAAAATTTGAGACAATTCTTAATTATACGGGTATTGGTTGATTACCAGGTAACGGGACATTACCTAGTTAATTAATAAATTGAGTGGATAAGATTAACCCCCCCCCCCCCCAAAACCCAAAAAAAACGTGGCAAAAATCAACAAAATCAAGAGAATGACTCTTTAGTCTACTATGATTAGGTGGCTATCTAAGAGATTTATAAAGATATAACAAATAAGACTTGTTACAAGTCTTGTTACTTTTTCACTTGGAGAAAAAGTGAATCTGAACGTCCTTAATCTTTAAGAACCACATGTCACTCTTTCTAGTTCAAAGTAATTTCAATAACAGAAGCTAAATTCAATTCACAAGAGGCTCCAACGAAGTTCATGCAAAAACACAATTCCAACGAGAATTATTAGAATCGTAGCAACATAAAATTTTGCGGTTCTAAAGGAGTACGGCGCAATCATCTTCCAGAATATTATACGGAGTTTTCCCTACTACAGGTATGTTAAGGCTATCCCTCCTTTCTTTTTGGCATAATCCAAATTATACAGAAGAAACGAGCAAATGCACAGTTTTCATAAACGACTCAATTCATAGAAATATTAGGGGTCTCAGTGTTCTTGATTCCCCATGTGACATATTATTATATCTTATGTTCATGGGTCTCAGGATAATACGCAGTTGAAAAAGTTTATCCGAAAGGAATATTGAGATTATCACATATTTTTCATGCATTTCATTTATTTATACATGTGCATTAACCCATGACCAGATGGCGTTATATACGCGTATATATGTATATTATATTTATATGGGATACGAGAAAAAGGTTATGGCGTTATATACGTACCACCACCTGATCAGTTGGTATATGATGATGTTGTTTCCCACAGTGGCCGAGATGATATGATGGGATGCCCTCAGTGGCTTGATGATGTTATGTGCACCTATACCCATGCATGACACGATATTTATATGCACGTGCATGACATTATAAATGTTTCAAAATTTACAAGTTATTCAGATTTGCAGATGGATCTCTTTATTCCATGTTTCATATATGTCTTTTATGTACTGATTTTCATGCCTTATATACTCAATACATTTTTTGTTCTGATGCCCTAGTTCATAGGGCCTGCATTTCATGCCGCAAGTGCAGGTAGGAAAGCTGATGATCCCCCTTCTTAGGACCCTTGATCAGCGAGAGTTGGTGTGCTCCACTTGATCCGGAGTTGCTTTTGATTTTTGGTACGATATTCTTGTATATATATATATATATGGGTATTATGCGGCTCAGTCTCGTCTTTGTACAAATGAATTTCTATTAGAGGTCTATAGATAGTTATGTCCAATTGGATAGTATATGGCCTTGTTGGCATTTCGTTTTGGATATATAGTTGTCTATAGCAGCCTCAGCCAGATACACTGGGTCAGGATATGAGAGATGTTATTCAGCTATTAACGCGATTAGTAGCCGCATAGGCTCGTCGTCAGGAATTAGGTATTGGTCAGGCAGATAGGTCTGTCAGTGCGAGGGTTCAAGACTTCATTAATTTATACCCTCCGGTATTCACTAGGGCAGATCCAAACGAGGACCCTCAGGTATGTATTGATAGAATGCAAAGGACGTTAAGAGTAATGAAGGCCACTGCAACTGAGTTAGTTGAGCTACCTTCCTATAGACTCTGAGATATTGTAGTTAATTGGTACGATACTTGGGTGTTGTCCAGAGGTGAGAATGCCCCTCCAGCAGTATGGAAAGAGTTTACAGAAGCTTTTATTCATCAATACCTGCCAAAATAGATTAGATGAGCCATAGTTGATAAGTTCTTGACCCTTCTTCAAGGTAACATGAGTGTTCGGGAATACAGTCTTAAGTTTGATTCATTGGCTAGGTATGCTCCCACTATTGTATCTAAGATGGAGGATCGGGTTCACCGGTTCGTGATGGGATTAGAACCGCACTTGCTTAACAATTAGATGTCGATCTCACTTCAGCCAGACATCGCCTGATGTTGTTACAGCTGTTGACAGCCAATATTTTCCCTATTTTTGTATGGAAAACACCTTTCAAAATAGCATGTATAAGCATATATGAGTATTTTCCAAGGCTACATTATTTTATCTTAATTTTTTAAAGATTTTTAAATCAATTTACTGCCCTATTTTACCAAGAAAACCCAATAATTATCCACAAAAATATCATTTTTGGTGATTCATTTATTGGAGTCTCATGTTTATATTAAAATATAGCAAAGGTAGTTTTTACATATTTTTACAAAATTATTTGGTATTTTTTAAGGATAGAATTTCATAATTGCAATATTAGCCTTTTTAGGTTTAAATTCGTTTCATATGCATAAAATGAGATTTAATATTTTTTAATTGATAATTATGTATTATAAATCCTTTTGATGCTTTAAATTTATTTCCATAAATTAATTTACAATTTTTCATAATTTTAAAGAGAAAAATTAGCTATTTAAATAATAGCCCAATTCGTTTCAATTTTAGCCGAAAATCGGAATCCCAAATTGGACCCCAATTTCAGCCCAATTTCATATTACCCGACCCAGGCCCCAATTACCCCGCTACCCGACCTAGAACCTTGTTAAATCCTAGCCATTTATCAAAAAGATCAACGGCCCTCATCTGTCCTTACCTTTTTAAACCTAACGACCCCCTCAATACCCCTCTCATTCCTCACTCATCTCTATCTCTCTACCTCTGGTTCTCTCTAGAACCTTCCCCCTTGCCCCTCCCCTCCTCTCCGATGAATTCTGTTCACCTTCTCCAGCCACTTTCTAACATGAATTCATGGTGGTTTCACCACCACAAAGCCACCTAAGGCTCCTCGCGTTGGGTTACTGAAGGTGTGTGACTCGACGATGAAGAGTTGGGTTTAGACCTTTGTCGACTCAAGTTCACGGCCATCTCCGGCCCTGTTCCGGTAAGCTATTTCTATTTCGAAGCCTGGTCTCGACTCCTCTTACTTAGATCCAAGCCTTTCTCATCATTTTGGTTCCTCTAAAAACCCTAGTTTTGAGGTTTTTCTGATCTCTTTAGATCTGTTCCAGAATTATGCTTTCCCTAAGTTTTTAAACGAGTTTCTGGATTTTCCTTCAAAAATTATACTTTCGAAACCATCTCTTTTTCCGATCTAGGGTTTTTCTGAAATATTTAGATGTTTTCTAAAATTTTCTCTTTCTTGTGTGTTTCTTCTACTGTATTTTCCTCTACTGTGTTCTTGTGTGTTTCTTCTATTGTATTTTCCCCTACTGTGTTCTTGAGTGTTTCTTACTAAGCTCCTTATACTACGTTCTAGTTATGTTTCTTCTAATACTTTTTAACATGCTTCTCCTGCTGTTCTTATCAATATCTCCAGTATGTGTCGTATTAGTTTCATCTACCATGTTTTCTTTGAGCTCTTCTGTTGTGTTTCGCATGTTACTTTTCTATCATGTTTTTCATGAGTTTCTGTTGTTTTCTGATGGTGGAAACCCTAGAATTTAGTGGTTCCTCCAAGTCTGGCTATGTGACTTGCTTAACTAGGATTTTATTTCAAAAACCCTCAACTCTTTCGGACCAATTTTGAGTCTCTGAACATAGTTTGGACATCCTTGTTTTCATATGATTCTGACCTTTTGCTAAACTCTTCTAAGATCTTTTGCATTGGATCTTTTGTATGCTACAAGATGCTACCTCTCTTCTACATTACTGACTTATATGACAACCATTACCTACTGATTTTTGCGAAGGCACGAAATCTTCTTTCAACTCAACATGTTTGTATGCTCTTTATATGTGTTGAACCTCCCTCTAAAGGGGTTTTCAAATTTATGATTAGTTCAGACTTCCTTCTGAATAGGTCTGACTGATTTCTTTCAATTGTTTGCTGATCTCCCTATGATTCGACTTAAGTTAAAAACATTTTCTCAACTTTTCTGACTCGGTTCATTCATGGACCAATAATTACAAAATCTCTGACTCTTGATTTACTGTTTACTAATTGATTTTCTTACCTTATTTATACAGCCGTGTATTTCAATATTCTATCGTTAAATAAATTTTTATGTATTTGCCCCTAATTGCATGCTTTGCACAAGATATTTATTTGACTTCTTCCCTTAAATAGTTTTCCCGTTTGAATCTGAATTCCTTAATTAAAGGAAATCTTGTGTGATTGATTCCTAATTGATGATCAGTTCCTTAACTGCTTTCTTCCCTTATTTATGCCTTATTTTCACACTATAAATGCACAACCCTTTCACAAACTCATCATCAACTGAGAATATGTCTAAACTCATACTCTCTCATAATAATATTATCTTCATGTCTGCACTATGGCCTGTTTTGCAAGACTACTGCATTTTCTCTATTTGTTTCTTTGAAACTAGTATGTACTAATTTAAGCTTCAACATCATCACAATGTGTTCATTTACAACTTTAATATCCATGTCTACATTAATGTTTCTGTAAAGTTCAATAATTAAGTTAGTACGCTCATATCCTTCTATCTATTTCTGCTGTGAATCCTTGCTCGCTATCCTTATTACCCCTATGTGTTTGAGAGTTGTGACTTATGGCATGTCATTGTGAGTTGTTACCCATGAATTATGTTTGAACCAGTGGGGGTCTTAACCTCTAAGCAAACAGGCTGGAGGGTGTGCCAGCATCTCCCATTGCTGGGTGTGCCTATCTGCCTGGTTTTCTTTTGCTCTTGCAAATTCATTCATTCCCCTACACCCCTATGTGTTCTGATTTAAGTTGTTTCCCTTTTCCCTTTCCCCTTTCAGCACTCTATTTCTGCACTTGCACTCTCTCTTGGTCTTTACGTTCTGCCCCCCTCTTGTGAGCCTTGCCTTGGGATCTTGAGTTCCCTCTGAACTTGGACACCTGAGGGCTGGCCCTTCCACACTGCACTATGTCTAAATTTGGTAATACATTTGGGTGTAAGCACTACCTGGAGTACATATGAGACTCTTAGGAAACATTGACCCAACCAATTGGGAGAATGTCTTTTGAACATGATCTCTTGGAGTTGGTTTACTTCATATTTCAGACAGGAAGTCTTAATCAGGCTCTCCTTGGTTGTACTTTTTAATTTCTGATGTATTTTCTTTACTCTACTTTATTTTTCTAGGCTGTAATAACTTTGTAATGAAAACTCGCAGGGATGGCTAGTGAAAAAGGGAGGGGTAACTATGTATGAATTCCATATAGATAACCTGCCTATAGGAGTTTCTGAATTTCTGCATTTCCATGTAGATAACCTGCCTATAAGAGTTTCTGAATTTCTGCATTTCTATGTAGATAACCTGCCTATATAGAATTTCCTAAATTTCTGCACTCTCATATAGATATCATGTCTATAGGAATCTTGTATCCTCTCATATAGATATCATGTCCATAATTACTTGAAATCTAAATTTTGCATATGCATATATAGAAAATATGCCTATAGGTCTTTCTGAATCTTGCATATCCACTTTTCATTAGGCAAACATGTTTATAGGTCTTAAATAACCAACTGCAATTAGATATCATGTCCATAAAAAATACAACACCTAGATATCATGTTTGTAGGATTTCGGCATTTCTCTATGTCAATAAAAGTGTTCTAAAGTCGACAAACGCATAGAAAGCATGCCTATAGGAGCTTTAATCAAATCTGAATCGCCTCACTCGCTTATGAGTCTAAAACCAGCAATAATAATGCATTACCAGTTGCAGAACTTATGATCTCTTGCTGAAACTCGCCTTCTTTTAATAATTGACAACTTTTCTTAAATTAGTATGTAATCAGCTCATATCCTTGTTTCTGAAATCAGTAGATATCATGCCTATAGGGTCTTCGTCTAACACTTAGGCAAGCCATAAGGTGAAAGCTTATAAGCTGAATCAGATTTTATATGCTACAACCAGCAGGCGGGCTTGATTCGTGCTTCTTATCTGAACAATGTAATAAATCAGTCTGCCTCAACCTTTTAAGTTTTAATTAGACCCTAAACAGTACATGCAAGTCATGCTACATTATGAGCTTTCTTTGGTTTAAAAGAGGTCTGTCTGCGTTTTTTTTATTTGTTTATATGCTTCTCCAAACTTGCTATGTGTGTTTGTGTGTCACCTTAGTATTTTACCTTTTGAAACCACAAATAAGCCCAAATACCTCCTCCCTTTAGGAATAGTAGTCCCAAGTGCCTCCGGGGCTGATAGGATTGGGGCGGGTAATAGCATGTAATATGTAAACGAGACCATTGCACGCTTTAATACCTTAATGAGGTGGGAAAGGGTAGATATGGATATGATGACCTCGCGATAACATCACGCGTAGCCCCTAACTAAGGAGTGACTACCGGATGTTGTGTGGGGTCATCCATATTATCAATAAACCTAGGACTCCCCCCCCCCCATTCCTTTGTTTTCTTTGTTTCTTTTAAATTTTTTAAAACCATTTCTTTTAAAGAAATCAACTCTTTAGTTCATTCTTCTTACTTTTGTTTGTTTGTAATCATTACGTGAAAATCCTCTCTTATTGAAGCCTTTATTTGCCTATGTGTTATTTGCACTTAAGGTACGACAATAGTTTGGTCGGGAACCACACTAGTGGATCTTGAAGGGTGCCTAACACCTTCCCCTTGGGATAATTTCAAGCCCTTACCCAAACTCTGGTTACTCAAAACAAACCCCTCCTAGTGTCCTAATGCACTTTAATCATTATGTGGCGACTCTTCAAATAAAACCCAATTCCAAAAAGGATTGAGTTGTCCTCCCAAATGTCATAAACCTGATTTTGGGAGAAAAAGGGGGTGCGACAGCATGGCGACTTTGCTAGGGATATTCTTTTAGGCTTTTACCATTTCAAGCTATTACTGTGACTTTACATTTATTATGTGCCTTTATTTGTTTAATACCTTTAAGTAGTTAATTCCCTCTTCTACGGCAAAAGCATACGTGTCTCTTGTTTCTTTCCCTTATTTCTTTAACTACTTTCCTTTACTGCACTCCTTTATTACTATTTTAAAATTATTGTAATTATTACTTTATGAATGTGCAAATACGTGACAACTTGTTTTAGTTATTGCATAAGCATGTTTTCAACATCATATTCCACTCGTGCCAAACAAAATGCCATAGCAACACTTATAATGAGTGGTTGAGCTCTTCCGATATTATCACCCCCTAAATCCAGAAAAGGCGTATTTGCGGTAAAACCCGTCGATCAAGGGTGTAGTTGACGGTTCCTTGCCTTTCCCCCTTGAGTTGTCCGCTCAAGGGTACCAGTCTAAAACACCATAGAAACCTTACTCTGTTTAACTGTGCATCATGGTCAAACCTAGCCGAGTTAGTTATGTTGTTCGCGTAATGACTCTTTAAGATGGCCTTGTCCAAAGTCCACTGGGTTTCCCTAAAACACAACTGGACACTATCACATTCTGTGCATTTATTTGGAGAACTAAATACTTTTATGCCAATTATTGATATTTAAATAGTCAAGTCTGGTGGGGGTAGGGTCTTAACCCTTTTGTTTTACAGAAAATGAAGAACGAGGTCCCCAACTTCATTATGGTTAGCATACCCTCACTCTTGCTAAACTGGTGGAGGAGACTTCCATCAAATGACAAAATCAACGAGTGGAAAGAGAGGGCCGCCAAAGATAGCGAAAAGTTGGAATATATGGAGTACAGTCTACTGGAATTGGAAGGGAAAGTGAGGAAGAGAGTCACCGACTGCCAGAATGCTGAAGGAAACGAAGGAGAACACATGGCAAAGGCATTTCTACTGGAGAACCTACGCGAGCTGGAGGATTTGATTAACGAGAGTATTCAACCTGAAGAAGGTCCTGCTGGGACCAAATAGATAGGAATTTGTTTTTTCGCTTAATGAATGTAATAAGTCTAATGGCCACTAGTGACATTTTATTTCCTGTTATTTATTGTCGTTTTGGGATTCGTCTACTTTTATCAATAAAATGGGGCATTTAGCATTCTAAGTTCTCCAAATCAATTTGTCGCTAGGCCTATCTCGGGCACAACGAGGCTCCCAAATTAGGACATGATTTCCACTATGCGTTTAAATATCACAACATCTTTTCCTTATAATCCTCACTAACTTGTTACCTTTTGTTTTATTTTTTCATTTTTATTCTCCTCCCCAAAGGTTAGTTTTTGCACTCTAGAATCGTCATCATATTCCACAAGATCAAAGGGCCCTCCACCCACTCCTCCTTCTAGTCCTATCAGAAGCAGGAACAAAGGAAAGATGGAAGATTTGAACAACACCTGAAAGGAAAACTCAACTGAACGGGTAGAGGTCACTCATGGTGCTCATGTCTCCAAATAAAGTGTGTCCCAAATCGTGCAGAAACTATTGAAATTTCAGGAGGAACTTGATCAGGTTCGGAATCTAGCAAACTTGTAATTTTCCCTCACCATTCCAGATATCAATTTTCCAAATGCTCAGAACCCCACGCCTCCATAAAACATCCCAAAACCACAAAACCACCCCGCTCATCACCACTACTACAATACTTGCCACACATCCAACAATACTCCACTGCTCATCCCTGAACCTTTGAACTTCACAAAAAACCATTTCCACGCCCACCATAACACCCCCATATATGTGGAGACCATGCCACACTCCACCCAACCCTTCTCAAGCGCACCCGAGTCTAATGATAAAGACACACTCATTAGGAACCTGGCTGTGGAACTCAAGAAATTGACTAGTCGAATTCAGGGTGTCAAAAGAAGTAAGGGGATTGAAGGTTTGAACTATGAAGATATTTGCATACAACCGGATGTCGAACTACCCGAGGGGTACAAACCTCCTAAGTTCAAGATGTTTGATGGTACAGGAGATCCGAGAGTCCACTTGATAACATACAGCGACAAGCTGGTCGGAGTAGGGAAGGGCGAAAGGATTCGCATGAAGCTTTTCATGAGGAGTTTGAGAGGAGATGCTCTGTCTTGGAAGATTAGCCAAGGCCCGAAGAAATGGTCGAACTAGGTGAGTATGTCATCTGACTTTATGGACATGTTCAGGTTCAACACAGAAAATGCGCCAGATGTGTTCTATATCCAGAATTTAAAGATGAAGCCCACTGAAACATTTCGTGAGTACGCTACTCGTTGGAGATAAAAAGCCGCTAAGGTCAGACCGAATTTGGAAGAAAAACAAATGAACAAGTTTTTTGTGCGGGCTTAAGACCCACAGTACTATGAAAGGCTACTGTTGATTGAGAGCCAAAAAATTTCTGACATCATCAAGCTAGGGGAAAGGATCGAGGAAGGCATCAAAAGTGGTATGGTTACAAATTTTGAAGCTTTGCAAGCTACCAATAAGGCTTTGCATTCTGGTAGTACGTCCAAGAAAAGGGACGTAGGTGCCGTAATGGTTGCACAAAGAGCCAAATCCCCTATCAAATACCAAGCCTATCAACCTGTACATGTCTATCAAGCCTACAATATTCAACCATACCACTATCAATCACCTCCCGCACGCCAAAACTTTTCTAGACCTTGACCAAATTTTGACCGCAGACCCCCCAAATAGTATATCACCATTGCTGAGCCAATTGACCAGCTATACAAAAGGCTAAAAGTTTCTAGTTATGTCACCCTTATCCCTGCTATAACCCATGAAAACCCTTCTCAATGAGTCAATCCAAAATAAATCCTGTGCATACCATTCCGGCATGAAAGGGCATACCATTGATGAATGCCGCTCTCTGAAAGACAAGGTCCAGACTTTGATTGATAACAAGATCATTGTGGCAAAAGAGCCTACTCTTAATGACCGCAACAACCCTCCACCGGACCATAAGGGTGGAGGTGTTCACATGATTGAAATAGAGGATGATTGGGATCCTAAAGGATTGATCGGTTTAATCACAGAAGGTGACAAACCAAAAAATCCAATAGTCACCCTTAATCCGATTGTAGTCCAGACTCAACCTTCTGGGGATGCCGAGGTAAACATGTTTGTACCTCTTGAGTTTGAAGCACCACCCCCTACAAAGATGCCCACACTAATTGAGGTCGAGTTTGGGTCTCCAGCAAATTCACCTGTACCGTTTGAAGTTGCGGTTTTACCCTCCAAAATACATGCTCCGTTCGGAGTAAAGGTGCCCATTCCAGTAGTAATGTCAACCGTAATACCGTTCCATACAAATGCCATACCTTGGGGTGACACATCCGAGGCGAGAAGGAAGGGAAAAACCATGTTCGGGGAAATAGTTGCGGCACAGGGTATGACAAGAACCGACAGGGTTTATACTCCGGAGCATTTAGCTGAGTCAAGTAAGCAGGCCTCTGGTTGGCCGACCATCACTGAAATTGGGCCCGATGATCTTTGGAGAAAGATACAAGTCAAGGAATACTAAGTCATTTATCAGCTGAACAAAACACCGGCACAGATTTTTATCCTAGCTTTGCTGCAAAGTTCCGATACACATAAGAATTCCTTGTTGAAGGTGTTGAGTGAGGCATATGTACCAAGCAACATCACCGGAGGAAAAATGGCAAACATGGTAGGGCAGGTATTGTAAAGTCACAAGATCACTTTTCATGTAGATGAGCTGCCACTAGAAGGATTGAGTCACATTAAAGCATTGCACATCACCATGCAATATGAAGATTATTTTATCACTAGGATCCTGATTGATGGAGGGTCCAGCCTCAATATTTGTCCGCTAGTAACACTCAGAACATTGGGGAAAGGGGTGCATGAGATCAAGGATGGGGCCATCAACGTCAAAGCTTTCGACGGTTCCCGAAGGTCCACTATTGGGGAAATTAGTTTGTGCTTGCAAATGGGACTTACTTGGTTCGATGTCGATTTCCAAGCAATAGATGGTCCGGCATCTTACAAATTGCTATTGGGACAGCCACGGATTCATGCCGCTGGAGCTATAATGTCAACACTACATCAAGCAGTGAAGTTTGAGTGGAATCACCAAGAGGTAATCATTCACGACGACAGTAGCAATCCAATATACAGTAGCCAAACTATCCCAGCGATCGGAGGAAGAAGAAAGATAGGCGGGGAAACCTATAACCACATCGAGCGAGTCAACGCCGTTGACAAAGACAAATGGTGGGACAACAAAATTGAAAGCATATTGAACTGGAGCGGATATGAACCTGGTAAGGGACATGGCAAGAACCTCCAAGGAATCGCCAAGCCTATCAAACTGAAGAAACATGGCACCACCTTTGGTATGGGATATGAGTACACTTGGGAAGAATTCAACAACTAGTTTCCACTATGGCGTGGGCCATACTACCTGCTGGAGCAGCCAATACCACATTTGGAGCAGACTTTCCAGCCGGCCGATGTTATCTATGGGACGGAAAAAGAGGAAGCACTGACAGCAGTGAGGAATTTGTTCCTAGAAGATGATGACATGGATTGTGTTGTCATCTTCAAGGAGGAGGGGGAGGAAGGCCCTTCCATACAGGCCGTAAGCCGAGGAGAATGCCTCAACAATTGGACCATCAGAACCACCAGAGCCCGGAAAGCCTCGGGGTAGCAAGGCTGAACAAAGCATCATGCACTATCTTTAATTTTTACTAGTTGATTTTCCTTTCGCATTTTGAATTTTTGCAATAAGATCTCCAATGCTCAAAAAATTTATGAAATTTATCAAAGCATTTGGGTTTCCTTATAAATATTACTCTTATTATTTTCTCTCATTACTTTATTTATATAGCATTACTATTACCTATCTTGATGAACCAATGGTTGTGACATGCAACGAGACAACACAATAAACGGACATAGATTCAGAGGAAGATGATATACCAAAAGAGATTGTTAAAGAAGTTGAGAACTTTGAGAACAGGCCGAAGTCCAACCTGGACGAGACTGAGATTGTTAACTTAGGAGATGCAGAAAATGTCAAAGAAACAAGAATCAACGTTCACTTATTAGCATTATAAAAGGAAGGGTACACAGAATTTCTAAGAGAATACGAGGACATATTCACTTGGTCATATGATGACATGACTGGTCTAAGCACATCAATTGTGGCCGACAAACTGCCAACTGATCCGACATGTCCACAGGTAAAGCAGAAGCTCAGAAAGTTCAAGCCTGATATGAGTTGGAAGATCAAAAAAGAAGCCACTAAGTAGGTCAAAGCTAAGGTTCTCAGGGTAGTATAATATCCGACATGGTTAGCCAATATTGTGCTGGTGCCGAAGAAGGATGGGAAGGTCAGAGTCTATGTTGACTACCGGGATCTCAATCGGGCCATTCCGAAGGCCGACTTCCCCTTGCCGAACATACACATCCTGATTGACAATTGCGCCAAGCACGAGTTGCAATGATTTGTAGATTGTTTTGTTGGTTATCATCAGATCTGGATGGATGAAGAAGATGCTGAGAAAATAGCTTTCATTACGCGGTGGGGAATGTATTGCTACAAAATGATGCCGTTTGGGTTAAAAATGAAGGAGCCACCTATATGAGGGCCATGACCACCATTTTCCATGATATCATATACAAGGAGATCGAAGTATATGTAGATGATGTTATCATGAAGTCCAAGAAAGCCACTGATCACATGGAAGATTTGAGGAACTTCTTCAATAGACTGAGAAGGTACAACCTAAAACTGAATCCTGCGAAGTGCGCATTTGTGGTTCCTACCGAAAAACTACTTGGTTTCATTGTAAGTCGCCAAGGAATAGAACTGGATCCATCAAAGGTCAAAGTTATTCAAGAACTACCACCGTCAAAGAACAAGAAGGACGTAATGAGTTTCTTGTGGAGACTTAACTATATCAGCCGATTCATAGCACAATCACAGTTATCTGTAAGCCAATATTTAATATGTTGAAGAAGGATGCCGCTACCAAATGGACCGATGACTACCAAAAGGCCTTCAACCGAATCAAGGAGTACCTGTCAACACCACCGGTCTTAGTCCAACCCGAGCTAGGTAGACCTCTATTACTCTACCTCACAGTATTGGATGGAGCGTTCGGTTGTGTTCTGGGGAAGCATGATGAAATGGGGAGGAAGGAGCAAGACATTTATTATCTCATTAAGAAGTTCACCCCGTATGAGGCTCGATATTCTCTGTTAGAGCGCACCTGTTGTGCTTTGACTTGGGTAGCTTAGAAGTTGAGGCACTACTTCGGTGCCTATACTACATATCTCATATCAAAGATGGATCCTTTGAACTACATCTTTCAGAAGCCCATGCCCACTGGCAAGTTGGCCAAGTGGCAAATCCTGTTGAGTGAATTTGACATTGTCTACGTGACTCAGAAAGCAATCAAAGGACAGGCACTAGCAGATCACCTTGCTGAAAATCCCGTGGAGGGAGAATACGAACTCCTAAAAACATATTTTCCTGATAAAGAGGTATCATTCATAGGAGAAGATATTGCAGAGTCCTCTGAAGGTTGGAGAATGTTTTTCGATGGAGAAGCAAATTTCAAAGGAGTTGGCATAGGAGCGGTCCTAGTATCAGAAACCAGTCAGCATTATCCAGTGTCTGCCAAACTCAGGTTCCCCTACACAAACAATATGGCCGAGTATGAAGCCTGCATCATAGGGCTCAAGATGGCCATTGACATGAAAATTCAAGAGTTGCTAGTAATTGGAGATTCGGATTTGCTTATACATCAGGTACGAAAAGAATGGGCGACCAAGAACTCCAAGATACTCCCTTATATGCATCATGTACAGGAGTTGAGAAAGAGGTTCACAAAAACGGAATTCCAGTATGTTCCCAGGGCCCAGAATGAATTCGCCGATGCACTGGCTACCCTATCATCCATGATACAACATCCAGACAAGAATTTCATTGATCCCATTCCAGTAAAGATCCATGATCAGCCAGCTTACTGTGCTCATGTCGAAGAAGAAGCAGACAGAAAGCCTTGGTTTCATGATATCAAGGAATACTTGGCAAAAGGAGAATACCCAGAAGTAGCAAACGCTACTCAGAAGCGCATGCTTCTGAGGTTATCCTACAATTTCTTTCACAGCGGAGGAATCCTATACAGGAGGGCTCCTGATTTGGGATTACTAAGGTGTGTCGACGTAAAGGAAGCATCAAGGATATTAGAGGAAATTCATGCAGGGACCTGTGGTCCACACATAAATGGTTTTGTCTTAGCAAAGAAAATACTCTGAGATGGTTACTTTTGGATGACTATGGAAACAGAATGCATCCAGTATGTTTGAAAGTGCCACCGCTGCCAGATACACGCAAACATGATAAAGGTGCCTCCAAATGAGCTTAATGCAACAAGCTCGCCGTGGTCGTTCGCTGCCTGGGGAATGGATATTATCGGACCATCGAACCTGCCGCATCAAACGGGCACATGTTTATCCTAGTAGCAATTGATTATTTTACCAAATGGGTTAAAGCAGCATGTTACAGAGCAGTGACTAAGAAAGTTGTGGCAGATTTCGTCTGCAACCGTATCGTTTGCCGGTTCGGGATACTGGAATCAATCATCACTGATAATGGTTCCAATCTCAACAGTGACATGATTAAAGCCATGTGTGAAACCTTCAAGATCAAACACAAGAATTTTACAGCCTACAGACCTTAGATGAACGGAGCTGTAGAAGCCGCCAATAAGAATATCAAGAAGATATTGAGGAAAATGATAGAGAAGCATAAACAGTGGCACGAGAAGTTATCATTTGCTTTATTGGTGTACCGCACCACAGTCCGCACATCAACTGGGGCAACCCCCTATATGTTGGTTTACGGTACAGAGGCAATCATTCCCACCAAGGTGGAAATTCCTTCCTTAAGGATCATACAGGAAGTAGAGCTCGACGACGCAGAATGGGTGAAAAGTCGTTACGAGCAGCTAGCTCTTATAGACGGAAAGAGAATGAATGCAGTTTGCCACGGTCAGCTCTATCAGAACAGAATGTCCAGAGCCTTCAACAATAGAGTCAAGCCGAGACAATTCACGCTAGGGAAGCTGGTGTTAAAGAAAATATTTTCGCATCAAGATGAAGCCAAAGGGACATTCTCTCCCAACCGGTAGGGTCCGTACATGGTTCACTGAGTTCTGACAGGAGGAGCCCACATACTTGCTGCAATGGATGGGGAAGTTTGGCCAAAGCCGATCAATTCAGACGCAGTCAAGCGATACTATGTGTAACCTTTACGCTTTCCTTTATGATGTAATTTGAACTATGCCTGACCTGATTCCCATTTAAGAGGGGATACGTAGGCAGCCCTATGGGTTCGGTCACAATTCAATAAAATTTTCATTCCCCGCCCCCCTGCAATTGGAAACTGGGGCAGAATTTTGAGAAGGACCCTCAAAATTCCGAAGTAATTTTAGCCATTCACAGCAAACAGCCATCAGAAGCAGCAACCCAGTAAACTGGAGCAGAATTTTGAGGAGGACCCTCAAAATTCCGGAGCAAGAGAATTTGAAATGTCTTGAACCACGTCGCAGTCATCGGTTCATCTAAAGAAAACTATTCTTAATTATGTATTTATGTTACATTTTCTTTACTAAAATAATGCATGTTTATTTCTGAAATCGCTTTGTTTAGCAACGCTACCCTAATGATACGCACATTATCACAAAAACAGAGCTGAGCAGGTCAAGCAAAGACAGCAGGGATACGAACTAACCTCCCCTTTTCAAAACTCACGATTTTCTTTGGATGCAGGCACTTGAGTTGCAAAATCATCAAATATACTATATGCTCACTCACAAAGTTCAGGAATACAACTCTCCGAACCGTTGCACTTGCTCGCAACTGTTATCCGTACACAACAGTTTCCCCAGCAGGCACAATATCCCCAGCAATCACGATACCGCAATCCACTATCAGCTAAGAAAACTCTACTATCGTTTGCCCTTTTTACTTCCTGCATAAAGCTACCATTCTGCCTTCCGAGACTAAGCTCTGTCTCCATCTGCATTCTCTGCATTGCATAAAGCTACCATTCTGCCTTTTGAGGTTAAGCTCTATATCCATACGCATTTTCTTACATCGCATAAGGCTACTATTCTGTCTTCCGAGGTTAAGCTCTACCTCCATCTGCATTTTTCTTGCATTGCATAAGGCTACCATTCTGCCTTCCGAGACTAAGCTCTATCTCCATCGGCATTTATGCATTGCATAAGGCTACCTTTCTGCCTTCCAAGACTAAGCTCTATCTCCATCTGCATTCTCTGCATTGCATAAGGCTACCATTCTGCCTTCCGAGGTTAAGCTCTACCTCCATCTGCATGATTGAAAGATCGCCACCTCTACATCTGCATGGCTGAAAGATCGCCACATGTACCTTTGCATTGGCTGAAATATTGCCACCTTATTTACATTTTCATGGCTGAAAGATCGCCACCTTTACATTTTGCATGTCTGAAATATCGCCACTTCATTTACATCTTGCATCGGCTGAAAGATCGCCACCTACTGCATCTCATGGGCTGAAATATCGCCACTTTATTTACATCTTGCATCGGCTGAAAGATCGCCAATTCATTTACATTTTGCATAGGCTGAAAGACCGCCACTTACTGCATCTCATGAGCTGAAATATCGCCACTTTATTTACATCTTGTATTGGCTGAAAGATCGCCACTTCATTTACATTTTGCATCAGCTGAAAGACCGCCACCTTCTGCATCTCGTGGGCTAAAATATCACCACTTTATTTACATCTTACATTCGCTGAAAGATCTCTACCATATTTACATTTGCATGGCTGAAAGATCGCCACATTTACATTTTGCATGGCTAAAATATCGCCACTTTATTTACGTGTTCCATCGGCTGAAAGATCGCCACTTCATTTACATTTCATCACGGTTGAAAGACCGCCACCTTCTGCATCTCATGGGCTGAAATATCTCCACTTTATTTACATCTTGTATCAGCTGAAAGATCGTCACTTCATTTACATTTTGCATCGGCTGAAAGACCGTCACCTTTTGCATCTCGTGGGCTGAAATATCGCCACTTTATTTACATCTTGCATTGGCTGAAAGATCGCCACCTTATTTACATTTGCATGGCTGAAATATCGCCACCTTTACATCTTGCATGGCTGAAATATCGCCATTTTATTTACGTCTTGCATCGGCTGAAAGATCGCCACTTCATTTACATCTTGCATCGGTTGAAAGATCTCCACCTTATGAATCTCATTGGCTGAAAGATTGCCAATCTATCCAAAGGCGTCATTGTTCGGAGGCACCATTTTCATAGCCCGAGAACTCCATGTCATGGCCTGAGGACCCCTTTTATCTTTTGCATATCATTATTCAAAGGAGTCATAGTTTGGAGGCATCATTCTCATAGCCCGAGAGCATCATTTCCTGGCCTGTGAATCCCTTATAATATGCTTCAGGGCCCAGGACGTCATGGTTTGAGGACGTCATCCTAACCGTCCAAAGACAACATTCATGGTCTGGCGGGAACTTGCATCGCGTTTAAATTTCTGCACAATATACACTTGTGCTGCTTATTTGCAGGTAAACTGGCGAGCAACGGCTATCTCAGCAAGAGAAATCTCGCTCCAGTTCCCGCACCCCTATTAGACCTTAACCGTTCATCCCACTGCGTCCGTTCTTGAAAGTCTCCATCAGCATACTCCGCCGACGGATCCTGAACTACATATGGCCTGATTCCTATAAGACAGGGATATGTAAGTACCTCAAAATCCAGGGCGCGGCCAGCCTCTTCAAACCACTTCGTTCGGTCAAAATTGGTCATCATATCTTTACCCGACAACTCTTTCATCTTTCTCGGGTAAAGAGGGGCAGCTACTGAAAACCAAATTTTTCCCTATATTTTTTTATGTAAAAAAACTTTCAAAATAGCATGTATAAGCATATATGAGTATTTTCCAAGGCTACATTATTTTTTCTTAATTGTTTAAAGATTTTTAAATCAATTTACTGCACTATTTTACCAAGAAAATCCAATAATTATCCCCAAAATTATCAGTTTTGGTGATTCATTTATTGGAGTCTCATGTTTATATTTAAATATAGCTATGGTATTTTTTGACATTGTTACAAAATTATTTGGTATTTTTTAAGGATAGAATTGCATAATTGCAATATTAGCCTTTTTTAGGTTTAAATTTGTTTCATATGCATAAAATGAGATTTTATTTTTAATAGATAATTTTTTATTATAAATCATTTTGATGCTTTCAATTTATTTCCAGAAATTATTTTCTAATTTTCATAATTTTAAAGGGGAAAATTGGCTATTTAAATAATAGCCCAATTCGTTTCAATTTTAGCCTAAACTCTGAATCCCAAATTGGACCACAATTTCAGTCCAATTTCAGATTACCCAACCCAGGCCCCAATTACCCCCTACCCGACCCATAACCTTGTTAAATCCTGGTTGTTGATCAAAAAGATCAACGGCCCTCATCCATCCTTACCTTTTTAACCAAACGACCCCCCCAATACCCCTCTCATACCTCACTCGTCTATATCTCTCTACCTCTGGTTCTCTCTAGAACCTTCCCCCTCCCCTCCTCTATGATGAGTTCTGTTCACCCTCTCCGGCCACTTGGCCACTTTCTGACATGAATTCATGGTGGTTTCACCACCACAAAGCCACTTATGGCTCCTCGCGTTGGGTTACAGAAGTTGTGTGACTCGACCACGAAGAGTTGGGTTCAGACCTTTGTCAACTAAAGTTCATGGCCATCTCCGGCCCTGTTCCGGCAAGCTATGTCTATTTCAAAGCATGGTCTCGACTCCTCTTACTTAGATCCAAGCCTTTCTCATCGTTTTGGTTCTTTTGAAAACCCTAGTTTTGAGGTTTTTCTGATATCTTTAGATCTGTTCCAGATTTATGCTTTCCCTAAGTTTTTAAACGAGTTCCTAGATTTTCTTTCAAAAATTATACTTTCGAAACCATCTCTTTTTCTGATCTAGGGTTTTTCTAAAATATTTAGATATTTTCTCGAATTTTCTCTTTCTTGTGTGTTTCTTCTACTGTATTTTCCTCCATTGTGTTCTTGTGTGTTTCTTCTACTGTATTTTCCCCTACTATGTTCTTGAGTGTTTCTTGCTAAGCTCCTTATACTACGTTATAGTTAAGTTTCTTCTAATACTTCTTAACATGCTTCTTCTGCTGTTCTTATCAATATCTCCAGTATGTTTAGTATTAGTTTCTTCTACCATGTTTACTTTGAGCTCTTCTACTGTGTTTCGCATGTTACTCTACTATCATGTTTTCTCATGAGTTTCTATTGTTTTCTGATGGTGGAAACCCTAGAATTTGGGGGTTCCTCCATGTCTGGCTATGTAACTTGTTTGAACTAGGATTTTATTTCAAAAACCCTCAACTCTTTCGGACCAATTTTGAGTCTCTGAACTGAGTTTGGATATCCTTGTTTTCATATGATTTTGACTTTTTGCTAAACTCTTCTAAGATCTTTTGCATTGGATCTTTTGTATGCTACTAGATGCTATCTGTCTTCTACATTACTGACGTATGTGACAACCATTACCTATTGATTTTTGCGAAGGCACAAAATATTCTTTTAACTCAACATGTTTTTATGCTCTTTATATATGATGAACCTCCCTCTAAAGTGGTTTTCAAATTTGTGATTAGTTCAGACTTCCATCTAAGTAGGTCTGGCTGATTTCTTTCCACTGTTTGCTGATTTCCCTGTGATTCGACTTAAGTTAAAAACTTTTTCTCATCTTTTCTGACTCGGTTCATTCATGGACCAATAATTACAAAATCTCTGACTCTTGATTAACTGGCTAGTAATTGATTTTCTTACCTTATTTATACAGCCGTGTATTTCAAAGTTCTGTCCTTAAATAACTTTTTATGTATTTGCCCCTAATTGCATGCTTTGCACTAGATATTTATTTGACTTCTTCCCTTAAATAGTTTTCCCTTTTGAATCTGAATTACTTAATTAAAGGAAATATTGTGTGATTGATTCCTAATTGATGATAAGTTCCTTTATTGCTTTCTTACCTTATTTCTGCCTGATTTTCACACTATAAGTGCACAACTCTTTCACAAACTCATCATCAACTGAGAATCCTTCTAAACTCATACTTTCTCATAATAATATTTTCTTCTTGTCTGCACTGTGCCTATTTTGCAAGACTACTGCATTTTTTCTATTTGTTTTTTTGAAACTGGTATGTCCTAATTTATGCTTCAGTATCATCACAATGTGTTCATTTACAGCTTTTATATCCATGTCTACTTTACTGTTTCTGTAAATTTTAATATTTAAGTTAGCACGCTCATATCTTTCTGTCTGTTTCTGCTGTGAATCCTTGCTCCCTATCCCTATTATCCCTATGTGTTTGAGAGTTGTGACTTAAGGCATGGCAATGTGAGTTGTTGACCATGAATTAAGTTTGAACCAATAGGGGTCTTTAACCACTAAGCAAACAGGCTGGAGGGTGTGCCAGCATCTCCCATTGCTGGGTGTGCCTATCAACCTGCTTTTCTTTTGCTCTTTCAAATTCCATCATTCCCCTACACCCCTATGTGTACCGATTTAAGCTAATTCCCTTGCACTCTCTCTTAGTGTCTAAGTTCTATCCCCCTCTTGTGAGCCTTACCTTGGGACTCTTTCTCTTAGTCACTTGCACTCTAACTTGCACTCTCACTTGCACTCTCTCTCTTAGTCACTTGCACTCTAAGGGCTGGCCCTTCTACGCTGCACTATGTCTTAATCCGGTAATACATTTGGGTATAAGCACTTCCCGGAGTTGATATGAGACTCTTAGGGAACTTTGACCTATCCAAATGGGAGAAAGGCTTTGGAACATGATCTCTTGGAGTTGGTTTACTTCATATTTCAGACAGGAAGTCTGAATCAGGCTCTCCTTGGTTGTACTTTTTAATTTCTGATATATTTTCGTTACATTACTTTATTTTTCTAGGTTGTAATAACTTTGTAATGAAAACTCGCGGGGATGGCTAGTGAAAAAGGGAGGTGTAACTATGTATGAAAAAGGGGTAGATAACCTGCCTATATGAGTTTCTGAATTTCTGCATTTCCATGTAGATAACCTGCCTATATAGAATTTCCTGAATTTCTGCACTCTCATATAGATATCATGTCTATAGGAATCATGCATCCTTTCATATAGATATCATGTCCATAATTACTCGAAATCTGAATTTTGCATATGCATATATAGAAAATATGCCTATAGGTCTTTCTGAATCTTGCATATCCACTTTTCATTAGGCAAACATGTTTATAGATCTGAAATAACCAACTGCAATTAGATATCATGTCCATAAAAAATACAACACCTAGATATCATGTTTGTAGGATTTCGGTATTTCTCTATGTCTATAAAACTGTTCTAAAGTCGACAAATGCATAGAAAGCATGCCTATAGGAGCTTTAATCAAATCTGAATCGCCTTACTCACTTATGAGTCTAAAACCAGCAATAATAATGCATTACGAGTTGCAAAACTTATGATCTTTTGCTGAAACTCGCCCTCCTTTAATAATTGACAACTTTTTTTAACATAGTATGTAATCAGGTCATATCCTTGTTTCTGAAATCAGTAGATATCATGCCTATAGGGTCTTCGTCTAACACTTAGTCAAGCCATAAGGTGAAAGCTTATAAGCTGAATCAGATTTTATATGCTACAACCAGCAGGCGGGCTTGATTCGGGCTTCTTATCTGAACTATGTAATAAATCAGTCTGCCTCAACCTTATAAGTTTTAATCAGACCCTAAACAGTACATGCAAGTCATGCTACATTATATGCTTTCTTTGGTTTAAAAGAGGTCTGTCTGAGTTTTTTTTATTTGTTTATATGCTTCTCCAAACTTGCTATGTGTGTTTTGTGTGTCGCCTTAATATTTTACCTTTTGAAACCACAAATAAGCCCAAATACCTCCTCCCTTTAGGATTAGTAGTCCCAAGTGCCTCCAGGGCTGATAGGAGTGATTACCGGATGTTGTGTGGGGTGATCCACATTATCAATATACCTAGGACCCCCCTCCCCTTTCTATTGTTTTCTTTGTTTCTTATAAATTTTTTAAACCATTTCTTTTAAGGAAATCAACTCTTTTAATTCCTTCTTCTTACTTTTGTTTATTTGTAACCATTACGTGAAAATTCCCTCTTATTGAAGCCTTTATTTGCCTATTTGTTATTTGCACTTAAGTCAAACTTGCTCTGATACCAAGTTTGTCACGACCCAAACTGAAGGGCCATGACTAGCACCCGACCACACTTGCCGAGCACCAACGTACATTTCATCTAACCTTCATTATTATCTTTTAAGGCTGACGAGATCAATATAAATGGTAGACCTAGATCATGGACAACTAGCAATAAAATATGACGGCATGAACATACATAGCAGGGGATGACCAGACAATCAAGAAACTACATATAAGGTATGAGCTACCACGCTACTATGAAAGACTATACAACAAAAACTAGCCGACAAGGCATACCAAACTATACATGAGCCGACACCTGTCTATGAGCCTCTAAAAGAACATAAGTGTTTCAACATAGCCGGAACAGGGCCCCGACATACCCATAATGTCTATAACAAAAATTGCATACCAAGACCAAGGCAAGTCCGGAGAAGGGATCTCGCCAATCACCGCTGAACTGGACAGTCTACTGTGGTGGGGGAGCTGCACCTGCCTGTCTATCAGGACCCGCAGCACGACATGCAGTGTCCACAAATAAAAGGACGTCAGTGAGAATAAAGTACTGAGTGTGTAAGGCAAGGAACCATAAATGCGATCAGTAATGTAAGCAAGGATAGAGAATATACAACCTGTAACATCTTAGTACCTCTGAGGGCTACTTACATGAAATGCATGATACATATGTATAAATACATAAACCTTTAAAGCATTCGCCTCTATGGGCATCATCATTATCATATCGTACCCGGCCATAATAGGCTCGGTAGAATCGTACCCGGCCACGTGGAGCTCGGTAAAACCCAACTGATCAGTGGTTGCACAATAGGTGCCGTACCCGGCCAACTATAGCGTGGCTCGGTAGAGTAAAATAGATACATATATATAATGCATGCTCGACTCATGGAATCACATTCTAAACCTTTCGGAGTGACGTAAGGTCGGTATCCTCTGTACACGTTATTAGGACTAACTCTTCACTATGAACCTTATAAGAATCAGGAAGTACCAACAACATTGATAACATAAGAATAAGAGAAGCAACATTAACATCAATCGTTCCATAAGAGGGAAAACAATGTAAGTACTGCTAGCTTCTAAGAGTAGAGTATCTTGGAAGCTCGTTCATTACATTATGTACAATCGGAGTCGTGCAAAAGAAGGAAAGGGATAGCCTCACATACCTTGTATATACTGCCCCAATCTCAAGCTATGCAATTGTCAAAACTCCTTAGTCTACAATAAGAGAAACGATACTATCGTTATCATTTAAGCGTCATAACTATTATGTATCGACCACAACCTATTTTACGATGAAACGGGCAGCACCTCCCCTATATATATGACCTCACACCATTCAAAACAATCACCAAACAGCCCAAACAACATCAATAATAAACATATTGAGCCTCCCAAAATAGTCCACACATAGCCTAATCACTCCATACATACGACGACCACCGTAGTCGTGTCAAACAACCTGGAAATATTACGAATAACTATCAGCCCATAACCCTACATATATATGGTGTTTCTCCACACCCTTACTCCTCCAAAACTCCATAAGATAGTAGTAAAATACGCAGCCCAACAACAACGCAAAACAGTCCACAAAACAATAACATTACTACCAAGCCTTCGATATATATCTCACAAGTTCTAGCTTCAATGGCTTAGCTGCAACTTGGATAATCTTAAATACATATAGAGTAAGAGGTTCCTTACCTTTATACAGAAAGAACAACTCCAATTTGACCTTAAATTTCCATGAAATATCCCTCCAATGCTGCCACAACAACAAAAAAGCGAAACTAGCGATCAATTAGTGTTTTTCGGTACTAGAATCACTTTAGAAGGCTTGAAATCACCTAGGATTGATATTAAGAACATGAGGGAGTATTTACAGAACATAAACCCTTTAAAACAACCTCCCAAACGAGCTGGAACGACACAAAAATGAGCAACAACAAGAAGAACAAGAGACTTACTAGCGCCACGGAATTCCCGACACTTGATTTGTGTTGTTTGCCCTTTTTTGGGTCTTGAATCTTGAGAGAACCTTGAGAGGATGTTCCTAGGGTTCTAAGGTCTGAAAATAGTGAGAAGAAATGACTTAAAACGGGTTGGAGGCATCCTATATAGGTCCAAATATCTTAAACCGCCTTAGTGGGCCCCATAGAGAGGTGCTTGGCGCAGTCTCGCGAAAACGCGAATATCTCTCTACTCCGAGATCGTATCGATGAACGGTTTAATGCGTTGGAAACTAGACTCATAGATCTTTAATTTTGTTGGTATATCACCCCGTAATTCCTTGTAAATTATGAGAAAAGATTAGAAACATTTGACCTAATGTTTAAGTAAAATTATGAACCTAAGTTGCGACAACTTTTGTCGACTTTTGTTTCATAACTCGTTTGACTTCAAAACATATGATACGGATATTATATGATTAAAATACCTTAATAAATGACCTCTTGAGTGTATTAAGAGCCGCTAGATTACCTGAAAATACGAGTTACAACATCCTTGATTCGTTTAACTTCTAATACTGGTTAATCACTCTTATACACTCTTGTATCACTTAAGACCAATAGGATTGACTTCTTATCATCTCAAAGATAATTCCTTCTTGGATTTATGTTAACTAATATATGGCATGAACTAACACATGTGGATATGGGTTGTAACACCCTCCCCCCTTAGGAACATTCATCCTCGAATGTAAGGGTTTATGGGGAGTTTAAATCATCATGGATTCCAATGGAAATTTCCGATCAATTTTCCCCTATAAAATGGTCACTAGAAAAACTTGCAAGTAATTAAGCCCAACATATGGCTTCACAAGGCTACACAAAGCATTATGCGTATTTACATTATCTACATATTACCATTTTGTATTAAGGAGGAGTATTCTCAAATTATTGCTTACCTCATAGAGCCGTTTCACCTTCCAATGTATCCTGTCTTCCACCAACATCCTTGTTATCTTCATTTTGGAATAAGTAAGGGTATTTAGACTTCATCTCCTCTTCTACTCCCCATGTCATTTCTTACATATTTTTGTTCCTCCACAATACTTTGACGGAAAATACATCTTTTGTTCTCAGCTGGCGGACTTGCCGATCTAATATCGCTACTGGCACTTCTTCATATGATAGGTCCTCTGTAACTTGTACATCTTTGATAGGGACGACTCGAGAAGGGTCTCCAATACATTTTCTCAACATAGATACATGGAATACCGGGTGGACAAATTCCAATTCGGATGGCAATTCTAACTCATAAGCAACCTGTCCAATCCGTCGAAGAATTTTATACGGCCCGATATACCTTGGACTCAGCTTACCTTTCTTCCCAAAACGCATAATACCCTTCATTGGTGAGATCCTCAGGAAAACCCAATCACCAATCTCAAACTCTAGATCACGACGTCGGACATCAGAATAAGATTTTTGCCTGCTTTGTGCCGTCCTCAATCGCTCCTGTATCACTTTCACCTTCTCAATAGCTTGGTGAATCAAATCTGGCCCATATAATTCTGTTTCACCGACTTCGAACCATCCAACTGGTGATCTACATCTCCTCCCGTGTAGTGCCTCGTATGGGGCCATTTTAATACTGGAATGGTAGCTATTGTTATAGGCGAATTCTATGAGTGGAAGATGATCATCCAAATTCCCCTTAAAATCTAGAACACATGCTCGTAGCATATCTTCCAGTGTCTGAATGGTACGTTCAGCATGTCCGTCAGTCTGCGGATGAAATGCAGTGCTGAGATTTACCTGTGTGCCTAAACCCTTCTGGAAAGACCTTCAAAAGTTAGCCGTAAATTGAGCTCCTCGGTCTGATATAATAGATATGGGCACACCATGAAGCCTAACAATATCCTTGATATACAACTTTGCATAATCTTCAGCCGTGTAAGTCGTCTTCACTGGCAGAAAATGGGCACATTTTGTAAGTCGATCAATTATCACCCAGATGGAGTCAAACTTATGATAAGAGCGAGGTAATCCAATAATGAAGTCCATATTAATCACCTCCTACTTCCAGGTCGGAATCTCTATATTTTGAAGCAATCCACCGGGTTTCTGATGTTCTATCTTTACTTGTTGACAATTGGGACACTGGGCTACAAATTCTGCAATAGACTTCTTCATATTATCCCACCAATACTGCTCCTTGACATCATGATACATCTTTGTCGAGCCGGGATGGATGGAATATCGGGATTGATGAATCTCATTCATAATCTTCTCTCGCAACCCTGCCACATTAGGCACACACAATCGGCTCTGGTATCTCAGTGCCCCATCTTTTCCGATCCCAAAAGCCATACTTTTACACTGTTGAATGTTTTCTCTTAATCGTACTAAGATAGGATCTTCATATTGTCGTGCTTTTACCTCGGCTACCAAAGATGATTCTGATGTATTCTGTACAGTAACACCTCCATCATCAGAGTCTAACAATCTGATTCTCATATTGGCTAGTTGATAAAGCTCTTTAATCAACCCCCATCTACCTGCCTCAATATGTACTCAGCTTCCCATTGATTTACGACTGAGAGCGTCTGCCACAACATTGGCTTTACCGGGATGATACAATATCTCGACGTCGTACTCTTTCAATAATTCAAGCCACCTACGCTGCCTCAAATTCAACTCTTTCTGCTTGAAGATGTATTGTAAACTCTTGTGATCTGTGTAGATGTCAACATGGACGCCGTATAAGTAGTGCCGCCATATCTTCAAAGCATATATTACTGCAGCCAATTCCAAATCATGGGTTGGATAATTCTTTTCATGCTTCTTCAATTGTCTTGATGCATAAGCAATCACATTCCCACGCTACATCAATACGCACCCCAAACCTATACCTGAGGCATCACAATATACCACATAACCTTATGTTCCTTCAGGAAGAGTGAGCACTGGTGCAGATGTCAATCGATTCTTCAACTCCTGAAAACTACGTTCACAAGTGTCAGACCACTGGAATTTGGTAGCTTTTTGTGTTAACTTAGTTAATGGTGATGATATAGAGGAAAATCCTTCTACAAACCGCCTATAATATCCTGCTAGCCCTAGGAAGCTGTGGACTTATGATGGTGTTGTAGGTCTCAGCCAATTCTTTACTGCATCGATCTTCTGAGTGTCGACACTAATACCCTCATCAGATATCACATGGCCAAGGAATGCTACTGAGTTTAGCCAGAATTCACATTTGGAGAGCTTAGCATATAACTTACGATCCTGAAGCGTCTGTAATACTATCCGCAAGTGGCCCGCATGTTCCGCCTCCGAACGAGAATACACTAGAATGTCATCAATGAATACAATCACGAACACATCAAGATAGGGCCTGAATATAGTATTCATGAGATCTATAAAAGCTGCTGGGGCATTTGTTAGCCCGAACGACATCACCAAGAACTCAAAGTGCCCATATCTTGTCCGGAAGGTCGTCTTTGGAATATCATTCTCCCTAAACCTCACCTGATGATACCCTGAACGTAAATCAATCTTAGAGAAATACTTGGCACCCTGGAGTTGGTCAAACAGGTCATCAATTCTTGGAAGTGGATACTTGTTCTTTATAGTAGACTTATTCAACTGTCGATAGTCGATACACATCCGTAACGACCCGTCTTTCTTCCGCACGAATAGGACTGGTGCACCCCAAGGTGAAGTGCTAGGCCTAATAAAGCCCTTATCTAGCAAGTCCTTCAACTGCACCTTCAACTCTCGCAACTCTGCCGGGGCCATTATGTATGGAGGAATAGAGATCGGTTGAGTGTCAGGCAACACATCAATGCTAAACTCAATCTCCCTTTTAGGAGGAAGTCCTGGGAGTTCATCTGGGAAAACATCTGGGAATTCGTTGACCACAGGGATTGATTGTAAAGTAGGCGGTTTCACCTCCGCATCCCTAACGTGATCGAGATGATAAATGTAACCTTTTGAGATCATTTTCCTTGCCTTAAGATAGGAAATAAACCTACCTTTCGGTGTAGCAATGTTCCCTTTCCATTCAATGACGGGTTCATCCGGAAATTGGAACCTAACCATCTTCGTACGACAGTCAACATTTGCATAGCATGAGGCCAACCAGTCCATTCCCATTATCACATCAAAATCAACCATTTCTAACTCAAATAAATTTGCCGAGGTTTGACGACTACAAATCATCACAGTGCAACCTCTATATACCCTTATAGCAATCACAGAATCTCCTATCGGAGTACCGCGAGGGGTTTACTTATCAATTCAGGTTCAATGCCAAACTTATTAGCCACAAAGGGTGTAACATAGGATAATGTAGATCCCGGATCAATCAACGCATATACATCATAAGAAAACACAGATATAATACCTGTAACAACATCTGGAGATGACTCGAGATCCTGTCGACCTACTAGAGCATAGGTTCGATTTTGAGCACCACTCGAACTCGGCACTGCACCTCTACCCCTACCACGACCTGTCGACTGCTGAAAACCCCGTACTGGAGGTCGAACTGATGAGGAAGAACCAGACATAGATCCAGTCGGCTGAGCCATACCATCACCTCCTCTATTAGGACACTCCCGCATCATATGGCCAGGCTGCCCGCACGAATAGCATGCATCAGAACCTCGACGACACAGTCCAAAGTGGGCCTTGCCGCACTGATCACAATGTGGTGTTGGGGGTCTCATCTGACTAGTATCCCTGTGATGTTGCGAGCCAGATTCCCGCGAACTCTGACCTGGACTAGAATAGGATCGATCATATCGAGGCCTCTGAAACTGTGGAGGAGCACTAGCTACAGGTGGCGCCGAACTCCTCGAAAACTGTAGCCTGATGCGGCCTCTGAAGTCATCAGAATACCCTGCAAATCTCGCCCTCTTATGCTGGCCTCTATCCTGCTCCCTAACTGCCCTCTGCTGGCGCTTACGATCCTCTAGGGTCTGGGCATAAGCTTGAATACGGGAAATATCCATGCCCTCCACCAAGGAGGCTGTCGTACACTCATTTATCAGATGTGGTCCCAACCCATTCACGAACATATGCACCCTATCACTCATCTCGGCCACCATATGGGGAGCATACCTTGCCAAAGAATCAAACTGCATACTGTATTGTCGCACACTCATATTACCTTGTCTAAGGTTCAAGAACTTATCAGCTCTAGCTCATCGTATCTCAACTGGCAAGTAGTGACGAAGAAAGGCCTCAGAAAATTCCTTCCACACAGCTGGAGGAGGGTTCGGACCCCTGGATCTCTCCCAACTATCATAGCAGAGAACCGCTAAATCCCGTAACCGATAAGAAGCCAACTCTACTGCCTCTGTATCACTAACATGCATAACCCGAAGTGTACGATGAACCTGGTCAATAAAAGTCTGTGGGTCCTCCTTGGGGTCTGATCCGGTAAACACTGGAGGGTCTAAATTAATAAAATCACGAACTCTTGTACTAACTGGTTTCTCAGCAGCACCTGTATTCTACCTCTGATCCTGAGCAGCTACCAAGCTAGTCAATAACTGCAAAGCACTCCGCATATCCTGGTCTGGACTGCTAGACAGAGGAACCGGAGGCGCTGGGTGCCTTCTAATATCCTCTGGAGGAGATGGAATAGATGAGGTATGAGAGGGCATCTCACTTTGAGCCTCACTTTGTCCTGCTCTAACTTGGGGCACCTGACTGGTACCCTCTCCCGCTGCTGTATCAAGCCGTCTACTAATCGTTTGCTTCCTAGTCGAAGGCATCACTGGAAAAAAACAAGGTGAATATTAGAGACGAACACTTACGACTCAACTCTACGCACGATCTAGATTCAGGAAGAAGGTAACAACCCTAGATGTCATGTAGCCTCCTGATTATAAATGTGGCGCGCTACACATCCATAATCAAGACTCTACTAGACATGGCTCATAGACAACCCCTAGGACAGACTTGCTCTGATACCAAGTTTGTCACGACCCAAACTGAAGGGCCATGACTAGCACCCGACCACACTTGCCGAGCACCAACGTACATTTCATCTAACCTTCATTATTATCTTTTAAGGCAGACGAGATCAATATAAATGGTAGACCTAGATCATGGACAACCAGCAATAAAATATGATGGCATGAACATACATAGCAGGGGATGACCAGACAATCAAGAAACTACGTATAAGGTATGAGCTACCACGCTACTATGAAAGACTATACAACAAAAACTAGCCGACAAGGCATACCAAACTATACATGAGCCGACACCTGTCTATGAGCCTCTAAAAGAACATAAGTGTTGCAACATAGCCGGAACAGGGCCCCGATATACCCATAATGTCTATAACAAAAATTGCATACCAAGACCAAGGCAAGTCCGGAGAAGGGATCTCGCCAATCACCGCTGAACTGGACAGTCTACTGTGGTGGGGGAGCTGCACCTGCCTGTCTATCAGGACCCGTAGCACGACATGCAGCGTCCACAAATAAAAGGACGTCAGTACGAATAAAGTACTGAGTATGTAAGGCAAGGAACCATAAATGCGATCAGTAATGTAAGCAAGGATAGAGAATATACAACCTGTAACATCTTAGTACCTCTGAGGGCTACTTACATGAAATGCATGATACATATGTATAAATACATAAACCTTTAAAGCATTCGCCTCTATGGGCATCATCATTATCATATCGTACCCGGCCATAATAGGCTCGGTAGAATCGTACCCGGCCACGTGGAGCTCGGTAAAACCCAACTGATCAGTGGTTGCACAATAGGTGCCGTATCCGGCCAACTATAGCGTGGCTCGGTAGAGTAAAATAGATATATATATATAATGCATGCTCGACTCATGGAATCACATTCTAAACCTTTCGGAGTGACGTAAGTTCGGTATCTTCTGTACACGTTATTAGGACTAACTCTTCACTATGAACCTTATAAGAATCAGGAAGTACCAACAACATTGATAACATAAGAATAAGAGAAGCAACATTAACATCAATCGTTCCATAAGAGGGAAAACAATGTAAGTACTGCTAGCTTCTAAGAGTAGAGTATCTTGGAAGCTCGTTCATTACATTATGTACAATCGGAGTCGTGAAAAAGAAGGAAAGGGATAGCCTCACATACCTTGTATATACTGCCCCAATCTCAAGCTATGCAATTGTCACAACTCCTTAGTCTACAATAAGAGAAACGATACTATCGTTATCATTTAAGCGTCATAACTATTATGTATCGACCACAACCTATTTTACGATGAAACGGACAGCACCTCCCCTATATATATGACCTCACACCATTCAAAACAGTCACCAAACAGCCCAAACAATATCAATAATAAACATATTGAGCCTCCCAAAATAGTCCACACATAGCCTAATCACTCCATACATACGACGACCACCGTAGTCGTGTCAAACAACCTGGAAATGTTACGAATAACTATCAGCCCATAACCCTACATATATATGGTGTTTCTCCACACCCTTCCTCCTCCAAAACTCCATAAGATAGTAGTAAAATACGCAGCCCAACAACAACGCAAAACAGTCGACAAAACAATAACATTACTACCAAGCCTTTCGATATATATCTCACAAGTTCTAGCTTCAATGGCTTAGCTGCAACTTGGATAATCTTAAATACATATAGAGTAAGAGGTTCCTTACCTTTATACAGAAAGAACAACTCCAATTTGACCTTAAATTTCCATGAAATATCCCTCCAATGCTGCCACAACAACAAAAAAGCGAAACTAGTGATCAATTAGTGTTTTTCGGCACTAGAATCACTTTAGAAGGCTTGAAATCACCTAGTATTGATATTAAGAACATGAGGGAGTATTTACAGAACATAAACCCTTTAAAACCACCTCCCACACGAGCTGGAACGACACAAAAATGAGCAACAACAAGAAGAACAAGAGACTTACTAGCGCCACGGAATTCCCGACACTTGATTTGTGTTGGTTGCCCCTTTTTTGGGTCTTGAATCTTGAGAGAACCTTAAGAGGATGTTCCTAGGGTTCTAAGGTCTGAAAATAGTGAAAAGAAATGACTTAAAACGGGTTGGAGGCATCCTATATAGGTCCAAATACCTTAAACCGCCTTAGTAGTCCCCATAGAGAGGTGTTTGGCGCAGTCTCGCGAAAACGCGAATATCTCTCTACTCCGAGATCATATCGATGAACGGTTTAATGCGTTGGAAACTAGACTCATAGATATTTAATTTTGTTGGTATATCACCCCGTAATTCCTCGTAAATTATGAGAAAAGATTAGAAACATTTGACCTAATGTTTAAGTAAAATTATGAACCTAAGTTGCGACAACTTTTGTCGACTTTTGTTTCATAACTCGTTTGACTTCAAAACTTATGATACAGATATTATATGATTAAAATACCTTAATAAATGACCTCTTGAGTGTATTAAGCGCCGCTAGATTACCTGAAAATACGAGTTACAACATCCTTGATTCGTTTAACTTCTAATACTGGTTAATCACTCTTATACACTCTTGTATCACTTAAGACCAATAGGATTGACTTCTTATCATCTCAAAGATAATTCCTTCTTGGATTTATGTTAACTAATATATGGCATGAACTAACACATGTGGATATGGGTTGTAACACCCTCCCCCCCCCCTTAGGAACATTCGTCCTCGAATGTAAGGGTTCATGGGGAGTTTAAATCATCATGGATTCCAATGGAAATTTCCGATCAATTTTCCCCTATAAAATGGTCACTAGAAAAACTTGCAAGTAATTAAGCCCAACATATGGCTTCACAAGGCTACACAAAGCATTATGCGTATTTACATTATCTACATATTACCATTTTGTATTAAGGAGGAGTATTCTCAAATTATTGCTTACCTCATAGAGCCGTTTCACCTTCCAATGTATCCTGTCTTCCACCAACATCCTTGTTATCTTCATTTTGGAATAAGTAAGGGTATTTAGACTTCATCTCCTCTTCTACTCCCCATGTCATTTCTTACATATTTTTGTTCCTCCACAATACTTTGACGGAAAATACATCTTTTGTTCTCAGCTGGCGGACTTGCCGATCTAATATCGCTACTGGCACTTCTTCATATGATAGGTCCTCTGTAACTTGTACATCTTTGATAGGGACGACTCGAGAAGGGTCTCCAATACATTTTCTCAACATAGATACATGGAATACCGGGTGGACAAATTCCAATTTGGATGGCAATTCTAACTCATAAGCAACCTGTCCAATCCGTCGAAGAATTTTATACGGCCCGATATACCTTGGACTCAGCTTACCTTTCTTCCCAAAACGCATAATACCCTTCATTGGTGAGATCCTCAGGAAAACCCAATCACCAATCTCAAACTCTAGATCACGACGTCGGACATCAGAATAAGATTTTTGCCTGCTTTGTGCCGTCCTCAATCGCTCCTGTATCACTTTCACCTTCTCAATAGCTTGGTGAATCAAATCTGGCCCATATAATTCTGTTTCACCGACTTCGAACCATCCAACTGGTGATCTACATCTCCTCCCGTGTAGTGCCTCGTATGGGGCCATTTTAATACTGGAATGGTAGCTATTGTTATAGGCGAATTCTATGAGTGGAAGATAATCATCCCAATTCCCCTTAAAATCTAGAACACATGCTCGTAGCATATCTTCCAGTGTCTGAATGGTACGTTCAGCATGTCCGTCAGTCTGCGGATGAAATGCAGTACTGAGATTTACCTGTGTGCCTAAACCCTTCTGGAAAGACCTCCAAAAGTTAGCCGTAAATTGAGCTCCTTGGTCTTATATAATAGATATGGGCACACCATGAAGCCTAACAATATCCTTGATATACAACTTTGCATAATCTTCAGCCGTGTAAGTCGTCTTCACTGGCAGAAAATGGGCACATTTTGTAAGTCGATCAATTATCACCCAGATGGAGTCAAACTTATGATAAGAGTGAGGTAATCCAATAATGAAGTCCATATTAATCACCTCCCACTTCCAGGTCGGAATCTCTATATTTTGAAGCAATCCACCGGGTTTCTGATGTTCTATCTTTACTTGTTGACAATTGGGACACTGGGCTACAAATTCTGCAATAGACTTCTTCATATTATCCCACCAATACTGCTCCTTGACATCATGATACATCTTTGTCGAGCCGGGATGGATGGAATATCGGGATTGATGAATCTCATTCATAATCTTCTCTCGCAACCCTTCCACATTAGGCACACACAATCGGCTCTGGTATCTCAGTGCCCCATCTTTTCCAATCCCAAAAGCCATACTTTTACACTGTTGAATGTTTTCTCTTAATCGTACTAAGATAGGATCTTCATATTGTCGTGCTTTTACCTCGGCTACCAAAGATGATTCTGATGTATTCTGTACAGTAACACCTCCATCATCAGAGTCTAACAATCTGATTCTCATATTGGCTAGCTGATAAAGCTCTTTAATCAACCCCCATCTACCTGCCTCAATATGTACTAAGCTTCCCATTGATTTACGACTGAGAGCGTCTGCCACAACATTGGCTTTACCGGGATGATACAATATCTCGACGTCGTAGTCTTTCAATAATTCAAGCCACCTACGCTGCCTCAAATTCAACTCTTTCTGCTTGAAGATGTATTGTAAACTCTTGTGATCTGTGTAGATGTCAACATGGACGCCGTATAAGTAGTGCCGCCATATCTTCAAAGCATATATTACTGCAGCCAATTCCAAATCATGGGTTGGATAATTATTTTCATGCTTCTTCAATTGTCTTGATGCATAAGCAATCACATTCCCACGCTACATCAATACGCACCCCAAACCTATACCTGAGGCATCACAATATACCACATAACCTTCTGTTCCTTCAGGAAGAGTGAGCACTGGTGCAGATGTCAATCGATTCTTCAACTCCTGAAAACTACGTTCACAAGTGTCAGACCACTGGAATTTGGTAGCTTTTTGTGTTAACTTAGTCAATGGTGATGATATAGAGGAAAATCCTTCTACAAACCGCCTATAATATCCTGCTAGCCCTAGGAAGCTGCGGACTTCTGATGGTGTTGTAGGTCTCGGCCAATTCTTTACTGCATCGATCTTCTGAGTGTCGACACTAATACCCTCATCAGATATCACATGGCCAAGGAATGCTACTGAGTTCAGCCAGAATTCACATTTGGAGAGCTTAGCATATAACTTACGATCCTGAAGCGTCTGTAATACTATCCGCAAGTGGCCCGCATGTTCCGCCTCCGAACGAGAATACACTAGAATGTCATCAATGAATACAATCACGAACACATCAAGATAGGGCCTGAATATAGTATTCATGAGATCTATAAAAGCTGCTGGGGCATTTGTTAGCCCGAACGACATCACCAAGAACTCAAAGTGCCCATATCTTGTCCGGAAGGTCGTCTTTGGAATATCATTCTCCCTAAACCTCACCTGATGATACCCTGAACGTAAATCAATCTTAGAGAAATACTTGGCACCCTGGAGTTGGTCAAACAGGTCATCAATTCTTGGAAGTGGATACTTGTTCTTTATAGTAGACTTATTCAACTGTCGATAGTCGATACACATGCGTAACGACCCGTCTTTCTTCCGCACGAATAGGACTGGTGCACCCCAAGGTAAAGTGCTAGGCCTAATAAAGCCCTTATCTAGCAAGTCCTTCAACTGCACCTTCAACTCTCGCAACTCTGCCGGGGCCATTCTGTATGGAGGAATAGAGATCGGTTGAGTGTCAGGCAACACATCAATGCTAAACTCAATCTCCCTTTCAGGAGGAAGTCCTGGGAGTTCATCTGGGAAAACATCTGGGAATTCGTTGACCACAGGGATTGATTGTAAAGTAGGCGGTTTCGCCTCCGCATCCCTAACGTGATCGAGATGATAAATGTAACCTTTTGAGATCATTTTCCTTGCCTTAAGATAGGAAATAAACCTACCTTTCGGTGTAGCAATGTTCCCTTTCCATTCAATGACGGGTTCATCCGGAAATTGGAACCTAACCATCTTCGTACGACAGTCAACATTTGCATAGCATGAGGCCAACCAGTCCATTCCCATTATCACATCAAAATCAACCATTTCTAACTCAAATAAATTTGCCGAGGTTTGACGACTACAAATCATAACAGTGCAACCTCTATATACCCTTATAGCAATCACAGAATCTCCTATCGGAGTACCGCGAGGGGTTTACTTATCAATTCAGGTTCAATGCCAAACTTAGTAGCCACAAAGGGTGTAACATAGGATAATGTAGATCCCGGATCAATCAACGCATATACATCATAAGAAAACACAGATATAATACCTGTAACAACATCTGGAGACGACTCGAGATCCTGTCGACCTACTAGAGCATAGGTTCGATTTTGAGCACCACTCGAACTCGGCACTGCACCTCTACCCCTACCACGACCTGTCGACTGCTGAAAACCCCGTGCTGGAGGACGAACTGATGAGGAAGAACCAGACATAGATCCAGTCGGCTGAGCCATACCATCACCTCCTCTATTAGGACACTCCCGCATCATAAGGCCAGGCTGCCCGCACGAATAGCATGCATCAGAACCTCGATGACACAGTCCAAAGTGGGCCTTGCCGCACTGATCACAATGTGGTGTTGGGGGTCTCATCTGACTAGTATCCCTGTGATGTTGCAAGCCAGATGCCCGCGAACTCTGACCTGGACCAGAATAGGATCGATCATATCGAGGCCTCTGAAACTGTGGAGGAGCACTAGCTACAGGTGGCGGCGAACTCCTCGAAAACTGTGGCCTGATGCGGCCTCTGAAGTCATCAGAATACCCTGCAAATCTCGCCCTCTTATGCTGGCCTCTATCCTGCTCCCTAACTGCCCTCTGTTGGCGCTTACGATCCTCTAGGGTCTGGGCATAAGCTTGAATACGGGAAATATCCATGCCCTCCACCAAGGAGGCTGTCGTACACTCATTTATCAGATGTGGTCCCAACCCATTCACGAACATATGCACCCTATCACTCATCTCGGCCACCATATGGGGAGCATACCTTGCCAAAGAATCAAACTGCATACTGTACTCTCGCACACTCATATTACCTTGTCTAAGGTTCAAGAACTTATCATCTCTAGCTCGTCGTATCTCAACTGGCAAGTAGTGATGAAGAAAGGCCTCAGAAAATTCCTTCCACACAGCTGGAGGAGGGTTCGGACCCCTGGATCTCTCCCAACTATCATAGCAGAGAACCGCTAAATCCCGTAACCGATAAGAAGCCAACTCTACTGCCTCTGTATCACTAACATGCATAACCCAAAGTGTACGATGAACCTGGTCAATAAAAGTCTGTGGGTCCTCCTTGGGGTCTGATCCGGTAAACACTGGAGGGTCTAAATTAATAAAATCACGAACTCTTGTACTAACTGGTTTCTCAGCAGCACCTGTATTCTACCTCTGATCCTGAGCAGCTACCAAGCTAGTCAATAACTGCAAAGCACTCCGCATATCCTGGTCTGGACTGCTAGACGGAGGAACTGGAGGCGCTGGGTGCCTTCTAATATCCTCTGGAGGAGATGGAATAGATGAGGTATGAGAGGGCATCTCACTTTGAGCCTCACTTTGTCCTGCTCTAACTTGGGGCACCTGACTGGTACCCTCTCCCGCTGCTGTATCAAGCCGTCTACTAATCGTTTGCTTCCTAGTCGAAGGCATCACTGGAAAAAAACAAGGTGAATATTAGAGACGAACACTTACGACTCAACTCTACGCACGATCTAGATTCAGGAAGAAGGTAACAACCCTAGATGTCATGTAGCCTCCTGATTATAAATGTGGCGCGCTACACATCCATAATCAAGACTCTACTAGACATGGCTCATAGACAACCCCTAGGACAGACTTGCTCTGATACCAATAGTGGTGTCACGACCCAAACTGAAGGGCCATGACTAGCACCCGACCACACTTGCCGAGCACCAACGTACATTTCATCTAACCTTCATTATTATCTTTTAAGGCTGACGAGATCAATATAAATGGTAGACCTAGATCATGGACAACCAGCAATAAAATATGACGGCATGAACATACATAGCAGGGGATGACCAGACAATCAAGAAACTACGTATAAGGTATGAGCTACCACGCTACTATGAAAGACTATACAACAAAAACTAGCCGACAAGGCATACCAAACTATACATGAGCCGACACCTATCTATGAGCCTCTAAAAGAACATAAGTGTTGCAACATAGCCGGAACAGGGCCCCGACATACCCATAATGTCTATAACAAAAATTGCATACCAAGACCAAGGCAAGTCCGGAGAAGGGATCTCGCCAATCACCGCTGAACTGGACAGTCTACTGTGGTGGGGAAGCTGCACCTGCCTGTCTATCAGGACCTGCAGCACGACATGCAGCGTCCACAAATAAAAGGACGTCAGTACGAATAAAGTACTGAGTATGTAAGGCAAGTAACCATAAATGCGATCAGTAATGTAAGCAAGGATAGAGAATATACAACCTGTAACATCTTAGTACCTCTGAGGGCTACTTACATGAAATGCATGATACATATGTATAAATACATAAACCTTTAAAGCATTCGCCTCTATGGGCATCATCATTATCATATCGTACCCGGCCATAATAGGCTCGGTAGAATCGTACCCGGCCACGTGGAGCTCGGTAAAACCCAACTGATCAGTGGTTGCACAATAGGTGCCGTACCCGGCCAACTATAGCGTGGCTCGGTAGAGTAAAATAGATATATATATATAATGCATGCTCGACTCATGGAATCACATTTTAAACCTTTCGGAGTGACGTAAGGTCGGTATCCTCTGTACACGTTATTAGGACTAACTCTTCACTATGAACCTTATAAGAATCAGGAAGTACCAACAACATTGATAACATAAGAATAAGAGAAGCAACATTAACATCAATCGTTCCATAAGAGGCAAAACAATGTAAGTACTGCTAGCTTCTAAGAGTAGAGTATCTTGGAAGCTCGTTCATTACATTATGTACAATCGGAGTCGTGCAAAGGAAGGAAAGGGATAGCCTCACATACCTTGTATATACTGCCCCAATCTCAAGCTATGCAATTGTCACAACTCCTTAGTCTACAATAAGAGAAACGATACTATCGTTATCATTTAAGCGTCATAACTATTATGTATCGACCACAACCTATTTTACGATGAAACGGACAGCACCTCCCCTATATATATGACCTCACACCATTCAAAACAGTCACCAAACAGCCCAAACAATATCAATAATAAACATATTGAGCCTCCCAAAATAGTCCACACATAGCCTAATCACTCCATACATACGACGACCACCGTAGTCGTGTCAAACAACCTGGAAATGTTACGAATAACTATCAGCCCATAACCCTACATATATATGGTGTTTCTCCACACCCTTCCTCCTCCAAAACTCCATAAGATAGTAGTAAAATACGCAGCCCAACAACAACGCAAAACAGTCCACAAAACAATAACATTACTACCAAGCCTTTCGATATATATCTCACAAGTTCTAGCTTCAATGGCTTAGATGCAACTTGGATAATCTTAAATACATATAGAGTAAGAGGTTCCTTACCTTTATACAGAAATAAAAACTCCAATTTGACCTTAAATTTCCATGAAATATCCCTCCAATGCTGCCACAACAACAAAAAGCGAAACTAGCGATCAATTAGTGTTTTTCGGCACTAGAATCACTTTAGAAGGCTTGAAATCACCTAGGATTGATATTAAGAACATGAGGGAGTATTTACAGAACATAAACCCTTTAAAACCACCTCCCACACGAGCTGGAACGACACAAAAATGAGCAACAACAAGAAGAACAAGAGACTTACTAGCGCCACGGAATTCCCGACACTTGATTTGTGTTGGTTGCCCCTTTTTTGGGTCTTGAATCTTGAGAGAACCTTAAGAGGATGTTCCTAGGGTTCTAAGGTCTGAAAATAGTGAAAATAAATGACTTAAAACGGGTTGGAGGCATCCTATATAGGTCCAAATACCTTAAACCGCCTTAGTAGGCCCCATAGAGAGGTGCTTGGCGCAGTCTCGCGAAAACGCGAATATCTCTCTACTCCGAGATCGTATCGATGAAAGGTTTAATGCGTTGGAAACTAGACTCATAGATATTTAATTTTTTTGGTATATCACCCCGTAATTCCTTGTAAATTATGAGAAAAGATTAGAAATATTTGACCTAATGTTTAAGTAAAATTATGAACCTAAGTTGCGACAACTTTTGTCGACTTTTGTTTCATAACTCATTTGACTTCAAAACTTATGATACGGATATTATATGATTAAAATACCTTAATAAATGACCTCTTGAGTGTATTAAGAGCCGCTAGATTACCTGAAAATACGAGTTACAACATCCTTGATTCGTTTAACTTCTAATACTGGTTAATCACTCTTATACACTCTTGTATCACTTAAGACCAATAGGATTGACTTATTATCATCTCAAAGATAATTCCTTATTGGATTTATGTTAACTAATATATGGCATGAACTAACACATGTGGATATGGGTTGTAACAAGTGGATCCTGAGGAGTGCCTAACACCTTCCCCTTGGGATAATTTCTAGCCCTTACCCAATCTCTGGTTACTCAAAACAAGCCCCTTCTAGTGTCCTAATGCACTTTAATCAATAGGTGACGACTCTTCAAATCAAACACAATTCCCAAAAGGAATGAGTTGTCCTCCTAAATGTCATAAACCCGATTTCGCGAGAAAAAGGGGGCGCGACAACAAGTATATTATCAGTATCCTCATATCATGTATATTCACTAATTGACCCAAGTTCCACCTTATCATATGTTACTCTGTTGGTTGCTAGTAAGTTTGGCAAAACCTGAATTGGTTAAACCTTCTGAGGTGTCTACACCTATTGGGGACTTATTGATAGCTAAGCGAGTATGTAGGGGTTGTATAATAGTAGTTCATAGTCGATCTACCATAGCGGACCTGATCGAGTAAGATATGATAGAATTTGATGTTATAATGGGTGTGGATTAGTTGGCTTCTTTTCATGCCAATGTTGACTATAGATCAAAGATAGTCCGATTTCAATTTCCAAGGGAGCCTGTTTTGAAAGGTAATACGGTGTCGCTGAGAGGAAGATTCATTTCCTATCTCAAGGCAAGGAAGATGATCGGAAATGGTTGTATTTATCACTTAGTTCGGGTTCAGGCTGTGGAAGTAGAGTCACCAACTATTCAGTCCATCCCTATAGTTAATGAGTTTCCCGATGAGCTTCTAGGTCTTACTCTAGAGTGAGAATTGAGTTTGCTATTGACTTACTACTAGATACTCATCCAATATCTATTCCTCACTATAGAATGGCCCCCGTAGAGCTGAAAGAGTTAAAGGAACAACTAAGGGATTTTGTTGAAAAAGGTTTTATCAGACCTAGTACAACACCGTGGGGAGCACCTGTGTTATTTGTGAGTAAGAAAGATGGTTCCTTACGGATGTGTATTGATTATAGGCAATTGAATAAGGTGACGATCAAGAATATGTACCAGTTCCCGAGGATTGATGATTTATTTGATCAGTTGCAAGGTGCCATGTGTTTTTCAAGGATAGACTTGAGGTCCAGGTACCATCAAGTAAGGGTTAAGGATGAAGATATTCCGAAGACAACATTCAGGACCAGATACGGGCACTTTGAGTTTCATGTTATGTCATTTGGTTTGACCAATTCCCCAACAGTATTCTTGGATTTGATGAACCGTGTGTTCAGGCCCTTTTTAGATCTATTCGTAATTGTATTTATAGATGATATATTGGTATGTTCTTGTTCAGAGGCTGAACATGCAGATCATTTGCGTACTATGCTCAGAACTCTACAAAAGGGGAAGTTGTATGCAAAATTCTCTAAATGTGAATTCTGGTTAAACTCTGTAGCTTTCCTTGGGCATATCATTTTGGGTGAAAGCATCTGGGTGGATACACAAAAAATTGAGGCAGTAAAGACTTGGCCTAGACCCATAACACCGACGGAGGTTCGTAGCTGTCTCAGTTTGGTAGGCTATTACGGGAGATTTGTAGAGGGATTTTCTTCCCTTTCGACACCTTTGACAAAGTTGACTCAGAATGGAGCAAAGTTTAAATGGACTGGCGCTTGCAAATGGAGTTTCCAGACATTAAAGGACAGATTAACGTCGGTACTAGTTCTAACGCTCCCATAAGGGATCGATGGTTATGTTATTTATTGTGATGCCTCGGGCATTAGGTTGGGTTATGTACTGATGCAGCATGGTAAGTTTGTAGCTTATGCTTCTAGACAACTGAGAAAGCACGAGAAGAATTACCCGACCCACGATTTAGAGTTAGCCGAAGTGATTCATGCACTAAAAATGTTGAGGCACTACTTGTATGGCATTCATGTTGATATCTATACGTATCATAAGAGGCTCCAGTATATCTTCATGAAAAAGGAATTAAATTTACGTCAAAGGAGATGGTTAGAGCTACATAAGACTATGACGTTGATATTTTATACCATCCGGGGAAGGTAAACATAGTAGCCGATGCCCTCAGCCATAGGTCTATGGGTAGCATGTCATATTTACAACCTAAAAAGATGGGAATAGCCCATGAGACTCATCAGCTAGCTAGTCTTGGTGTTCGGTTACGGGACTCATGTGATATTGGAATTACTATTCAGGATACGACGACATCCTCTTTAGTAACTAAAGTGAAGAAATGCCAATACGAGGATCCTATGTTAGTTCATTATAGGGATACCACCCATCAGAAGGAGAAGACACCGTTTGAGATTACACAAGATGGGGTCCTTAAATATCGAGGATGATTATGTATCCCTAATGTTGCAGGGGTGCATTAGCAGGTTATGGGAGAAACTCACTATTCTTGTTATTCTACCAATCCAGGAGCAACAAAGATGTATCATGATATTAGGGAAGTATATTGGTGGGACGCAATGAAGAAGGATATAGCGGAGTTTGTTGCTCAGTGCCCTATTTGTCAGTAGGTCAAGATTGAGCATCAAAAACCCAGTGGGTTATTGCAGGCTATAGAGATTCCAACTTGGAAGTGGGAATTAATCAATATGGACTTCATCGTAGGCTTACCTCGTACCCAGTAAAAGTTTAATTCGATATGGGTGATTGTTGATAGGCTTACAAAGTCAGCCCATTTTCTACCCGTTAGGACTACATATTCCTTAGAGGATTATGCAAGGCTTTATATTAAGGAGATAGTACGACTACATGGTCTCCCTATATCTATTATCTAGGATAGAGGAGCTAATTTACAGCTAACTTCTGGAGGTCCTTCTGGAGGAGCTAAAGGATTGGGGACTCAAGTAAGTCTTAGTACAACATTTCATCCCTAGACAGACGGATAGGCTGAGCGTACTATTTAGACACTAGAGGATATGTTACGAGCTTTTGCGATAAACTTCAAATGTAGCTAGGATGATCATTTGCCGCTTATTGAGTTCACATATAATAATAGCTACCTGTCCAGTATTCAGATTGCTCCATACGAAGCACTCTATGGACGGAAGTGTAGGTTGCCTATAAGGTGGTTCGATGTTGGGTAAGCTACATTAGTAGGATTAGAATTGGTATAGTAGGCAATCAAGAAAATTAAGCTTATATAAGAAAGGCTATTAGCAGCTCAAAGTCGTTAGAAGTTTTATACGGAATTGTGTCTATGCTCCGTAAATGTATCGAAGATCTTTCCAAAATCGTGTCAGTTGACTATGTTTAGGTCACAGAGAAATCCCATTGCTATACTAGATAGACATGTTTGGAGATTGAGAACTAAATACATAGCTTCGGTGAAAATACTTTGGAGAAACAACAATGTAGAAGAAATGACTTGGGAAGCCAAGGAAGACATGAAGTCTAGATATCCATACTTATTTCCTCCTCCAGAGAAGGGTCCGACTGAGACGTCATAACCTTAAGGTACGTGTATGGATTCTTGTGTCAGTTATTATCATTGATCGTGTGAGGCCTCTGCGGCTGAGGACGGTTTGGGAATTGAATATTCGAGGATGAATGTTTCTAAGGGGGAAGGATGTTACATCTCGCATTTTTGTACGTTAAAATTTCTTCTTCAGTTAATTTACGTAGACTCAGCGGAGAGATTATCTTGAGCTTAACGTATGTACGCTATTTATAACAAGTGATAAGTAACTGTCATGAAGGATAAAGGGTACATGAATTAAGCAAAACGAGATTCGTTGAAAGTGGCCAATTTGGGATAAAATACGGGTCGAGCGATAATACCAGATAATTATGAACTAGTACCATTCAAGGTACCATATAACCACGGTAGTATAATATAAAGTATATTGAAAATAATTAGAATTTTAAGTAATTTAAGACAATTCTTAATCATACGGGTAATTGGTTAATTACCGGGTAACAGGACATTACCTAGTTAATTAATAAATTGAGTTGATAAGATTAATCCCTCCCTCCCCCCCCCAAACGTGGAAAAAATTAACAAAATCAATACAATGACTCTTTAGTCTACTATGATTAGGTGGCTATCTAAGAAATTTATAAGGATTTAACAAATAAGACTGTTTCAAGTCATGTTACTTTTTCACTTGGACAAAAAGAGAATCTGAACGTCCTTAATCTTTAAGAACCACATATCACTCTTTCTAGTTCAAAGTAAATTCATTAATAGAAGATAAATTCAATTCACAAAAGGCTCCAATGAAGTTCTTGCAACAACACAATTCCAACGAGAATTGTTAGAATTGTAGCAACGTAAAATTTTGCGGTTCTAAAGGTGTATGGTGCAATATTCTTCAAGAATATTATACGGAGTTTTTCCTTCACCAGGTATGTTAAGGCTATCCCTCCTTTATTTTTGGCATGATCCAATTTATACAAAAGAAACAAGCAAACGCACAATTGTCATAAACGGCTCTATTCATAGAAATACTAGGGGTCTCTGTGTTCTTGATTCCCTATGTGACATATTATTATATCTTCTGTTCATGGGTCTCTGAATAATACACAGCTGGAAAAGTTTATCCGGAAAGAATATTGAGATTATCACATATTTTCATTCATTTATACATGTGCATTGACCCATGACCAGATGGCGTTATATACGCATATATGTGTATATTATATTTATATGGGATACGAGAAAAAGGTTACAGCGTTATATACGCATCACCACCTGATCAGTTGGTATATGATGATGTTGTTGCCCACAGTGGCCGACACGATATGATGGGATGCCCTCAGTGGCTTGATGATGTTATGTGCACCTATACCCATGCATGACACGGCATTTATATGCATGTGCATGGCATTATAAATGTTTCAGAATTTACAAGTTATTCACATTTACAGATGGATCTCTTTATTCCATGTTTCATCTATGTCTTTTATGTCCTGATTTTAATGCCTTATATACTTAGTACATTTTTTATACTGATGCCTAGTTCATGGGGCCTGTGTTTCATGCTGCAAGTGCAGGTAGGAAAGCTGATTATTCCCCTTCTTAGGATACTTGATCAGCGAGAGTTGGCGTGCTCCACTTGATCCGGAGTTGCTTTTGATTTTTAGTACGATATGCTTGTGTGTGTATATATATATGGGTATGATGTGGCTCAGTTCGTCTTTGTACAATTGAATTTCTATTAGAGGTCTATAGACAGTTATGTACAATTGTATAGTATGTGGCCTTGTCGGCTTTTTGTTTTGGATATATAGTTGTCTATAGCAGCCTTGCAGGCTCGCCCCACTATATTCTGCATGTTTATGTATATATGACTTTGGGATAGGTGTCCTTCACATATATTATTCATGTTTATATTTTAAACGCTTGCTTAAGGATGTTTGACATGTAGGATTATGGCACCCGTCACGACCCATCGATTTTGGTCGTGATAAAGACCAACTTCATACATAGTGAGTATAAGGACCTAAGAACCTTAAAAGGCCAATTTCCACAAATAAGTCGAGTACGCACTTGTCAGCTCGCGTACACAGACTACAATCAACATAGAAGACTCAAATCCTAAGGAGAAATCCCCCACACAAAGTTAGGCAAGATGCTTACCTCAATTCGGCCAACTCAATAATTAATTTAGCTTTTCCTTAACCAACTCACCACCGCTCGGCCCAATCTATCCAAAGATGACTTAAATACATCAAACAATTTCAAGAGAAGACAATTTCAATTAACAAAGTTATGATCCTTACAATTTGCAAAAACTCAATAAAAGTCAACTCCCCGAGCCTGGACCTCTATACCCGACAAAATTTACCAAACCCAAACACTCATTCCGATACGAATTCAACCATACAAAAATTATCAAGTTCTGATACCAATTCGTCCTTCAAATCATCATTTTTCATTTTATGAAAGGTTTGACAATTTTCCTAAATTTTCCTTTAGGTTCTCATGAATTCGATGTTAAATCTAAGATATAATCACAAATTATAGTTGAAATTTGATTAGAGGCACTTACCCAATGATTTGATATGAAAATCCTCTCTTAAAATCGCCCACTCTCGGACCTAGGGTTCAAAATATGATAAAATAAAGCTAAAATTTGGAATGCCCAGCTTTTAGCAGGATACAGATGTCGCATTTGTGACATTGGGTTTGCAAATGCGAACTTTCAAAAGAGAAGAATTCTACGCAAAAGAGAAGCATGGAACAATCCTGCCTTCATCACAAACGGATAGGGAGTTCGCATATGTAAACTCTGAAGGCTTCGCAAAAACGACACTTTCTTCGCATATGCGACCCAATCCCCAGCAGCCAAGTTCTCAATTGCGATATATCTCGCACTTGCAGTAGTCGTATTTGCGACCAAAACCTCTCAAATGCGAGAAAACCAGAACCAGCACACAAAAAGTAAACAAAACAATCTGAAGCTACTCCGAAACTCACCCGAGCCCCTGAGACTCCAAACAAAACACCCACACAAGTCTGAACACATAACACGAACTCGCTCGCACGATTAGAACACCAAAATAACCTCTAGAACCACTAATCGAATGCTAAAACACATGAAAATCACCTTGAACTTCAAGAACTTCTAGAACCGCAAGCAAGCGTCCGAACCATATCAAATCAACTACAAATGACACCAAATTTTGCATGCAAGTCCCAAATAGCATAACAGAGCTTTTCCAACTCTCAAAATCGCATTCTGACCCTAATATCACTAAAGTCAACATGGGTCAAACTTCTCCATTTTCCCAAACTTCAACATTTCCAACATTCGCCGAAATGCTTAAATTACCCTACGGACCTCTAAATCAGAATCCGGACACATGCTTAAATCCTAAATCACAATATGAAGATGTTGAAATCATCTAAAACCCATTCCTGAGCCGTTTACACAAAAGTCAAATCCCAAACAAATTCTCACCGCTTACGCTTCCAAAACTAGATTCCTTCCTCTAGTTCAAATCTGAATCATATGGTAACTGAATTCAACCATGCACGCAAGTCGATACCCATAATATGAAGTTGTTCAAGACCTTATGCCAATGAGCGGAGCTTAAATTCTCAAATTGACTGGTCGGGTCGTTACATCTTCCCCGTCTTAAACAAGCATTTATCCTCGAACATGCTAAGATTCGCCTCAAAGTCATCAAATCACTGAATGCACACTTCCAACATATACTGCAAGTGACCCCACGTCACCCCAATTCACATAAGCCTGACATCACCATCTGAACTGTAATTTACCCTTCCACCAATACTAATAAGCCTTAGAGTCAAAATTCTCACCTTCCATTCATTTCCAAAAGACCCAATTCTAAATCCATAACCGGTATCAATCTCAACTAACTGCAACCACTTATGCCTACACCCATAAAGTACAACCACACAACATGACACATCGCACATCGGCCCATAATAACATTTCTGATCATAATAGCAGCCTGAATTAAATCCAACACCGGCAATTAGCCTCATATCTAATAGGAACCCGTTTCAATCCTCCACAACATGGACGGTGATGCAAGGAACACGAATACCTCATAACTATACACCCGGATCAACAAGTCACAACTAACACCATAGGGCACACACCCCAAAAGCTAAAAATCAAGAAGCACAAATTTAAAATGACTGAATATGAAAAGAGAAACACATAAGAGAAATATCAAACAAGCCCGACAAGCACAACTCTCTATCAGTACTATCCTATGATACAATATAACAAGGAAAGAATTAAAGCATATGAACAAATCTCAAAGATCTCATCCTGATATAACTTCCACCGCAGGACACAGCCCGGTTCGAACACATCAAATCATATAAAATAACGAAGGTCCCACCCTCAACTCTGAATCACAAATAGGGTATACATCAAACCAACTGGAACCTTCCACTAGATCAATCCCTTCAACAAAATTACAACACGAACTAGCTCCCACATCGGTGAAGCATAAAAAATCACAGCTCATAACCAATATACTCAGGAATCATATCAAGCCTACTGTAATGGACAATAGGAATTTACTACTAGTCTTATAACTCTCAATGATGAATAAGAACAAATGATAGACACGGTCTAGCACTCATAGAATCTCCCAACTGGAAAAACACATAAACAGAATAGTAAGTCATGAATTCACACATAGGTGGAGCAACAAATAGGGGAACTCACCCCGATAAACAGAACTGCAATGAAATACGGATGGAGCTCCTCGATAAGAACCTTAAAGGATACTTGTATAACATCATTTGGCGCAACTACTTCAAGCCTACCATATGAGACACATTAGCGGGCCGGGCCTCCCCATCTTGGGTGCCCTCTACTCGCCTGAATACCCCATTGTGATGTATCTACCCGAAGTCTGGGACAATATCTCACCATGTGGCTAGTATCTCTACACTTAAAGCAACCTCTCTATTGATGTGGCTGTAGAAACTGTGCGATACGGGTACTCTGAGACCCATGAACACCTAAATCATTGTGCGATGACAGAAGTGCAAACTGAACTGGTTGACTTACAAAACCTCTACCATGTCGCGCCCTACCTCCAAAATAAGAACCAACGTATCTCCCCAGTTTTTGAGGCCTCCTTGCCTTCCTATACTCTCTTTCATGATCTCATTTACTCTTTATCTCTCCTGGCCCCACCCGCTCTCTCTCTCTCCTGGCCTCGCCTGTCCTCTTTCTCCCGGTCCCATATTCCCTCTAACCAACAAGCGATCCCAACCACCTGCTAAACCAGAACATCCGACTCCAACTCCCGAGCCATACTGAATCGAATATCATGCCTGAGCCTCTCAATGAATCTACGGGCTCGCTCTCTAACTATAGCGACCAAGGTAGGTGCATGTCTAGCCAAATCACTGAATTTGACGGCATACTCTAATACTGAATTAGTGCCCTTACGCGGCTGCTCAAACTCCATGCACCATGCATCTCGAAGGGACTGAGGTACAAACTCTCTCAAGAACATCTTCAAAAAATAAACCTACATAAGTGAAGTTGCATTGTCCAGGCGACCCAACTCATATGCCCGCCACTACTGATAAGTCACTCCCTTAAGCTGGAACATAGTAAAAGCAACCCCACTTGTCTCAACAATACCTATAGTATGGAGAATGCGATGGCACTCCTCTAGAAAACCATGTGCACTCTCTAAAGCCAAACCACTGAATGTAGGAGGGTCATATTTCTAGAACCCTGCAAGTCTAAGCTACTCTTCCTCAGATGCTGCTGCCCTAACCATGGGCTTAACTAGAGCCACAAGTTGTGTCTCCACGACACCTAGAACCTAACCATAGTGAACTGGATGCTTTGGAGTATGGGCGGCGGGAGTCTGAGTCCCTCCCCTGGTCTGTGAAGTAGCTGATGCAATCGGAATCAACCCCGCCTAAGCCAATATACCAAACATGCTCAGGAATTGTGCTAAAGTCTCCTGAAGTCTGAGGGTAACAACAGGCACCTCTGGTACCTGCCCCCCCCCCCCAAACCGCCAACTGGAGCTACTAGCGGCTCCTAAACTGCTGCTCTGGTAGGTGCCCTAGTTGTGGCACATGCTCCTCATCAGCCTCTGCCTCTGACTCTAGAAACACCTGCTCCGGGAATAGCATCATTAATAACTGTAGCTCATGTCCTCACCATCTGTAAGAGAATGGAATGATAAAAGTTCAAACTCCGAGATCAATAAGCTCGCATGACAAGAATGAAAGAAGTGAGATTGTCCTAATAGTTTTCGTAGCCTCTCAAAGATAAGTACAGACGTCTTTGTACCGATCCGCAAGACTCTACTAAACCCGCCTATGACTCATAGAATCTATGAACCTACAGCTCTAATACTAACTTGTCATGACCTAATTTCCCCTCCGTTTGATATCATGATGGAACCTAGTCTTATGGACTAGGTAAGCCTAAAATTCATTGAATAACAACAATAATAAAGAAAATCTAATAGTCTCGATATAGAAATCTTTATAAAATTTACAATTTCCTAAAACCGATAGTACAACTCATAAGCTCTCTAGAGTTTACCACAACTTCTAAATACAACTGTTTGGAAATAAGTAAAACAATGTGAATAAAAAAAACTCCAAACGCAGCAACAAGTTTACCTTGAGTCACTATAGTAACGATCTGCACTACTACTAAAGAGAAAAATACATGGATATGTACAAAAATGTACAGAAGTATAGTACGAGCATACCACAACATTGCCTAGTAAGTATAAAGACTAACCTCGGTGGGGTAGTGACGAGGAACAGTCAAAACACCTAATAGTCTAATAAACTGAACAAGTATAAGTATAGGAACATTAGTGTATGATTTCTACATGATGAATAAGCAACATGACTAACAATAAAGTAATTACAATAAGAAAGGAAAAATGAAAAGTATTAGTGAAAATACCATAATAATGACATAGAAGAGTAAGCGGAAATACAACTTAAATCTGAAATCATAGCTACAGCAAGGAAAAATAATAACTCAGCAACTAAGACAACTTTCACATCAAATTTTAGTCAACAGGCTTCCCGAGGTACCGAACCTCGGATAGAATACAACTCATGGGTCTCAATACCTGAACCCTAACACTTGGCTTTCTGTGCCCTCATCACACCTCATAATCATGCTGACAACTCAGGTGCCGAATAGAGCCACTCTCACATAGACGGCAAGTAAACAAGGGTGTACATCTATACTCAACAATATTAGGAAGACTTCTTATCCGGTAAGAGTGCTTAGCTACGTGTATGCTTGTGCAAATGTCATAACATAGTTCATACCAGCTATTAAAAGAACGAATATCACGTAGAGTGTTTCCTCAAAACTTTCACAAGATAAAGCTCACATAGATGAGTGTACCACTACACAAATATCAACAACAAGTATTCCCCCAAGCCATCACAAATCAATCCCTGACATATCCCACCTTGTCTCTCCATGTGTGCAATAATAATATAGTAAGTGTCTGCCTTGTCACACCACACGTGTATTATAATGTTCCCACCTTATCTCGCCACATACGCAACCCACATATATATATATCTCTCCTTGTCACATCGCATGTGCAAATATCAATAGTAATAACAACACGGCAGAAAACTTGTGCAACCCCATAAGAACAATTGCACGACAGAAACCTTATACATCACAATGTCAACAACCGCACAACAGAAACATCGTGCATCACCACAACAAGTACAACAGCAACAATGACAATAATACAAAGTACAGAAAGTAAATTAACTCAAGAACTTTAGATCACAAAGAAACGGTAGAACCAATTCACAAGGAATAACCAAAGTAAAGAATGCTAGGCATAAAGAGAATAGTTCAACAAGAGAAAACTAATATGTAGCAATGATCCCACAATATACAATTCAACATGTTTACCTTGAAAATGGTAATTACAATTAGATTTGATTTTCTGGTTCTAAAAATACATGATTTATTTTTATGCTGGTTCTAAAAGAGATAAGAGATTTGAAGATAATACGTTATGCAAACCGAGTGGCTAGAATCGGGGCCTTGACCTAGCCTACGTCGGGCCTCGAGGTCAAGCTAGAGCACTGGACTAGGGCCGATTGATGAAGAAATAACAGTTCTAGGAGCCTTAATAGTGGCTCTTTATGATCAATAATGAATAATAAATGATGAACAGTCAATAAAACATAAATGTAAGTAATAAATCAAAAGAATGACAATGGAGAGAGTTTAAGTTAGAGAGAAGAGAATGTTCTTGTTCCTTGTATTGAATATCATGTGTGCAAAAATTGACAAGGGACCCTTTATATAGGAGGGGGAATCCCAACAGAGTACATACACATTGATTACGAAGAAAAGTAGTTGGTATTGCTACTTAATTGTCCGGTACGGACTTGTACTATTCTTGTAGGCGTTGTCAGCTTTAAGCATGCGCCTTGGAAATTTCCCGTTTGTCCATGAAAGCCATCAATTTGTGCTACCCCAAGATCAAGAATAGGGAACCCTCGAGGTCGAACCTCGATCAGTGCCTCGAGCCTACTGGGCTACGAAATTTCATATCGATCATAAAATTGCAGTGTCCAATTTTAGCCATGTACATATAGTCCCCGCATTTCTTAGAGGGAAAATGATAAGAAATGACCTTGAATTCTTGCCTCTTCGATACACTCATCATGACATTAGTTGTGTCATATAAAGCGATTGATGTGACAAAAAAGGATGACATCCATATATCCTTCGAAGAGCCTTTGAATTAACTATAACAGTTGGTTATCGTTTGACCTGCTCCAACGTACATGTTTGGCCTCTATAAATACTTATTCCTTCTCCCCCTGTTTTCCACTATAAAAAGAGTTCTTCTTACTTCTCTCTTGTGTTTTTTCTTTGATTACGATCTCCTCTCTTCTCTGAAACCTTTTAACAAGAATGGAAAAGGGTTCCATCTATATCCCTCAAGAGAATGTGCCCCCACTTCTTCACGCTCGTATAAGGGTAAGGCAATAGTACCTCCTAATCTTGAGGAATTCATCTCAGGATCCTGCGAAATGACCTCATATTTCAAAGCCGAGAAGCCTTCTGTGAAACCAGGACGGTATGAACCTATGTACCGATATATTAGTTTAGTAGCAGACACTGAGAAAGTGAAGACTGACTACCGCTGGGGGGATATAGTGTTGGTGGAGATTCCTTCTTAGGGAGAGGACATAAGGACATACAAGCCCGGCTTCCTTAGTGTGTATACCTATCCATTTACTCTTGGCCCGGTGGAGCCGTCCACGCCTTCAATAGACCTTGTGATCCTCGACTTTTACGAACAACATCGTGTGATTCTCGGCAAAATTCATCCATCATTTTGGCGTATTGTTTACATGATCAGATATTTTGCGAACATGATTAAGGGGATAACTTTCACCCTCAACCACCTGATGAGAATGTACAGTCCCCAACTCCTCCAAGGGGGCCTGATTAAGCTCCAATATTAGGCCTCAAAAACATTTTTTGCTTGTACTAACAAGTTTAGGGATAGAGGGAGGATGAGCCGCTTCATCTGATTCAGGACCTCGAAACTGATCCAAGTGGAAAAGATGCCATTCCCCGAAAGGTGAAACGCGAAATGTAAGTGGATACGCTGATTAAGTATTTTCTTTTCCATTAGGATCAATCTCCCCATGAACTGACTTCTTCTGCTGATGCAACTGACGCAGTATACACTAGCGCAGTTAGGGATCTCTCAGCTGGGTTATCCGGCTAGATTCGACTTGCCTATATGTTGAGTGCGTGTGGCACGACATGTCTAGGGCTTAATAGGAGGCCAAGGACCACAGTGAGACCTCACTTCTGCTGTGGTTAAATTTCCTAGAAGAACTATCACCGATTGCCCCCTCATTCCTTCTATTTATATTTTGAACAGGTCTAGAAGAGGCCTCCTTGATGAGAGAAGCACCGCCTGGGGAAACGGATGCCCCGAAACCTAACAAAGAGGAGAAAAGATGAAGGGAATCATTGACTGAGCCTTCAAATCGAAGAAGGCCAAAGTGGAACAACCTAAGGCTGATTCAGCAGCCTTGACTCTAGGAGTAGTGGGGAGTCCTCGAGCCGAAGGTGAGGAGAAAGATGATTCCTTGGTAGCATCCGAGGGAGGGTAAAACCTGATTGCCCTTCATACTACTGAGACAGTGGCTTCCAAGTTCGAATTTGATGCTATCATTATCCTACCTCGGGCTGAAGAGGCCTTCGAGGATGTATCGGGTAATGTCCTCGAGCCGGTTTAGGGGCAAAATATTCCTCGAGCTGAGGTGCATTTGGTAGGTAGTCCAGGGTAGCCTAGTTCTAAATCTCTCCAGAAACAAGAGATGGCCCCGATTGATATAGTTGGGGCTATTGAAGTGAGTGACTCCCCTTCGATACTGACTTTATCTCCAAGGGAGATGTGGGATGCCAAAATAAGGAATCTTCTAATGTGGGGGAGCCCGTCGGAGATAAAGATGCGTTTGAGAAGCTTTTTACTGTGCCCAAGGAAAATCCTATGCTCGGCGTATCACTTATTTTCAGCGAGATCGATAGGCTCTGTGAGCAGGTAATATTTTGTAAATTCTACTCGGCATCCTGATCTTCGTCTTTCTAACATCCTTTTACGGTCCCAAGCCAAGGTGCTTTATAATCAAACCTTTGCCAGGTTTCAAGTTGAGTTGGTTCGCTACAAGGGTGAGCGTAGAAAGGTCACCTCGGAAGCTGATGAGCTTAGAGCTATTTTTACCAAGGAGGAGGAGGAACTTCGGGGCCTTCAGGATTGTTTCGAGGCAGCGTCCCATGAGAAGACTCATCTCAATGAGCACGTTACGTATTTTTCGTTTGTTTTTGTCTGCATGTTTACCTGATTTCAGTGTTTTGACGGCTTTGGGCTAATCTACGCAGCTTGAGAAGAAGGATGTCCTAATGAGGGAGGAGCTGCGAGACAGAGACTCTGAAATTCTCAAACTCAAACGACACGTGAGTGAGATAGCTTCTGAGAGAGATACCCTCCAGGTGAAGGTGGTCTTAGTCGGGTACCAACTTTATGATGCGAGGGCGGTGAGTAATAATTATAAAGATCTTCATAATGAGTTAGTTGTTGAGCTATCTGGATGAAGCCAAGGCGCTTGTATCTTCGCATAAAGAGGATGATGTTGCTGCAAATGCTTGGGCCAGGAGAGTGTCCAAAGGGGCCGAAATTCAATTGACTCGAGCCATGGAACATTCTCGGTTAGAATCTTGGAGGCGGGCTCTCGAGGATATACATGCAGGGGCATTGATCTGTCTACCGAGCTCGAGAGGGTGAAGACCCTAGAAGAGAAGGTTGTGTCCCTTCTTGCTTTTGAAAGTGAGTTGAGCAGTGGCTCGGAAGATGAGGAGGACAAAGGCAAAATAAACAAAGGGGAAGAGGACGTTGAAAACCCTAGGGTCGTGGCCGAAGCCATTGGGAGCCCAACCTCCGAGGGAGCCGTCGAAGGCATAGACCCGATGGTAGGTTAGGGTTTTATTTGTTCTCTCCCGTGTATGGGATTTATAGGTCTTGTAAATGTACCCTTGTGAACAATATATATAAAAAGCCTTTCGTTTTTCATCATCTCTCATTTTTCCTTTGCTTTGACGATTGGTCCAAAAATCTGGACCTCAAATTAAACACTTGGGTTCTTGCCACTGCTGGGCAATTTGTGATGGTCGAAGGTTGACCATTTGGGTGTTAGTCCCTGAGTCAGGTTCTTGACTCAAGTTTATCGACCTTTAGGTCTAGAAGTCGGCCCTGAGATTATTTGAGCCGGCCCTTAGGCTCTTACACGTTCGGTTGGTGTGACCCTTAATCGGCCTTGAGGCTCTTTTAAGCTGACGACAATGGCTCTTATGCATTGGGTCGGTACGTCCCTCAATTTAAGCTAGCGATAGTGGCTTTTACGCATTGGGTCGGTGCGACCCTTAATTTAAGTTGGCGACAGTGGCTCTTACGCATTGGCTCGTTACGACCTTTAATTTAATCTAGTGATAGTGGCTCTTACACACTGGGTCAGTACGACCATTAATTTAAGTTGTCGACAGTGGCTCTTATGCGTAGGGTTGGTATGACCTCTAGTATAGGCTTTATTTTTCCTTTATTGAAGTTTTTGTGTTCGTCCGACTTTTGACGGTTCGATAAGAACCTCGATTGTGAGTCGTTATGTGATGATAGATGAGAACCTCAGGAGGTTTCGCTCGATGGATGAATTGTTTCGAAGCCTTTTTGTTGTTCGTAGTTTATATGATCGAAGATCTTTTGCTTATGCCGAGGGTAGCCTAGTTAACCGGTTCTTTTTGAAGTATTTCGAAGTAATTAAAGGCCTTTGATTTTATGGCAACGGTCGGGCATCCACAAGTCGCGTTAAATTTGCCGGAACCTTGTGCTAGAGTCATTGTGTTTGGTTGTAGCATTTTAGTCCCTGAGTGAGGTTGCCTCGGCGTCTATATCGAGGGTATGCCTTTTTAGGGATCTTACAAGTTCGAATATATAGCCTTGACTTTAAGATCAAGATTATGGCTTTTCTATGGTCTTTCTAAATTTGGGCATGCCTTTCTTGAGGTCTTATAGATAAGCTACTTGGTACAAGTATAATTCATGCCTTGCTTGAGGTCTTACAGGTAGGCTGCTTGGTATAAGTATAGGTCATGCCTGACTTGAGGTCTTACAGATTTGGGCATGCCTGGAGGTCTTATAGCGTTGAAGATGCCTCATGGAGGGCTTACGTTGTTGATAATTCCTTATGAAGGTCTTACATTTTTGGGAACCCCCACATGGAGGGCTTTCTGGCTCGAGGTAGCCCGCTCGGGGTCTTTTTGCCTTGGATTTTTGATAGCTCGATGGGGTGATAGTTGGCGACAGTCACCGAGACATTAAAAGTTTTTGGCTCTAGAGTCGTTCTTTGTAAGCTTGACGTTGCCTCATTTGAGGACTTACGAGTTTGAAGTTTCCAGCATAGAGGTCTTACGACTTCGAGCTTTTGATGTCAGTCCCCGAGAGTTCAGGAAATTTCTAGCCCTAAGGCCGTTGCATGTAAAAATAACAATCTTCTTTCGGAGTGCAAAATGTTTTGATGTTGAAAATATTCCTTTGATTAATTGGTACAAGAATATGTAGTTTCCACCGTCGAGGGTTTGATCCTTCTATGTGGACACGGTTCATTTGACTGTTTGGCTCGATTCATCATTTTTCTATCGAGACCTTCTTTGGCTCATCTTGCTTTCTTCGGGGAGGTGATCTCCCAAGGGGTGCCCCTAGTATTCGAGGTTTATTGAAGAGGAGCCCTGAATACTTGTTAAGTTCTCCTTAGGTAGTATATAGATGTTGCCTCGTTAAAAACCTTGTCGGTAAAACACTTCTCGGGACAAAAATCTGATCGAAGGAAAAGGGTGCAACGCATGTTATAAAACCCAAGGTCTTTGATTCGTAAGATGTTTCGGTGTCTTCCATCGAACACCTCAGCAGTAATAGCGTTTGAGCATTGATATGTTCCGATTGATTGGAAGTTGTTTACCTTCCATGGTATTGAGCTTGTACTACCCTTTTCTGATAACTCTGAGGATGCGGTACGGTCCTTCCAAGCTTGGGCCTATCATCCCTTCATTAGGGTTTCAAGTGTTTAGGGTGACTTTCCTCGGGACTAAGTCGCCAACTCCGAAATGCCGGAGATTGGTTCTACTATTATAGTACCTTTTGATTGTATATTTTTGGTCGTCCATTCAGACCAGTGAAGCTTCTCGCTTTTCATATAATAGTTCGAGAGCTGCAGTCATAGCCTCATTGTTTGAGCTCTCGATGGCATGTCAAAATCTGGCGCTTGGCTCTCTGACCTCGACCGGTATTAAAGTCTCAGAGCCGTATACCAGAGAGAAAGGCGTCTCTCCTCTGCTCGATTTTGGAGTTGTTCGATATGCCCATAGCACATCAGGCAACATTTATCTTCATTTCCCTTTCGCATTTTCTAACTTCTTTTTCATGTTTTGAATGATGGTCTTGCTTGTGGACTCAACCTGACTGTTTGCACATGGGTGGTAGGGTGTTGACAGGATCCTTTTGATTTTATGATCCTCGAGGAAATTTGTTAATTTGCTCCCGATGAACTGCTTCCCATTATCATATTTTATCTCGGAGGGAACCCCAAATCGACACATGATATGGTCCTAGATGAAGTTATTGACTTCTTTTTCTCTTATCTTCTCGAAGGCCTGTGCTTCCACCCATTTTGAGAAGTAGTCAGTCATAAATAAAATAAATCTAGCTTTACCTGGTGCCGTTGGCAGGGGTCCGACGATATCTATCCCCCACTTCATAAACGACCATGGTGAAAAGACTAAGTGCAGCTGTTCACCGGGTTGGTGAATCATTGGTGCAAATATCTGGCATTTGTCGCATTTTCGGACGAATTCTTTGTTGTCCTTCTCCATGTTGTCCCAATAGTAGCCCGCTCTGATCACCTTTTGGACTAAGGAATCGGCACCAGAATGATTTTCGCACGTGCCCTCGTGGATTTCTCAGAGCACGTAATCTTTGTCTCCTAATCCCAGGCATACTGCAAGGGGCCCATCAAAGGTTTTTCTATACAAAGTTCTATTTTTGTTGAGTAAGAACCGGGTTAATTTGGTTCGCAGAGCCCTCGACTCTTTTGGATTTGCGGGTAGCTTCACACTTTCCAAATAATCGATATATTTATTTCTCCAATCCCATGTCAGGCTAATGGAGTTGATCTCGGCATGGCCTTTTTCGATAACTGATTTGGACAACTGAACAAAAGCCTCGGGGAGTATGTCATCTTCCTCGATAGATGATCCCGGGTTTGCAAGGGCATCGGCCTCGCTATTCTGCTCTCGAGGTATGTGGACGAGTCCATTCTTTGAAGCAGTGCAATGTAACTTGAATTTTGTCTAAGTATCTTTGCATCATGTCTTCCCGAACCTCGAAGTTCCCATTTACCTGATTTACCACCAGAAGGGAATCACATTTTGCTTCGATTACTTCCGCTCCTAGGCCTTTGGCCAATTCTAGACCTACAATCATAGCCTCATGCTCGCCTTCGTTGTTGGTCAAACTTGCAGTTTTTATCGATTGCCTAATCATGCCACCCGTAGGCGGCTTCAGAACTATGCCGAGCCCAGATCCTTTCACGTTCGAGGAACCATCAATGAATAAGGTCCATAACCCCGAATATGTGCCCATTTTTAGTAGAAGTTCTTTCTCTACCTCGGGCACGGGGGCGGGCATTAAGTCGGCCACAAAATCTGCCAAAATTTGGGAATTGATAGCCATTCGGGGCTGATACTCGATATCATACCCCCCGAGTTCGATGGCCCATTTGGCTAGTCAGCCCAATAATTCGGGCTTATGCAATATGCTTCGAAGAGGATATGTCGTTAAAACACAAATACGATGGCATTAAAAATAAGGTTTTAATTTTCGAGATGCGCTTATCAATGCCAGAGCTAATTTTTCCAGGTGCGAATACCTTTTTTCGGCATCTCTTAGGGTCCGAATTACATAATAAATAGGGAATTGCGTACCTTATTCTTCTCGAACTAGCACACCACTTACCGCTACCTCGGATACGGCCAGGTACAAATATAGCAATTCACCCTCCTTTAGGGTATGGAGTAAAGGTGGGCATGTTAGATATCGCTTCAACTCCTCTAGAGCATGTTGGCATTCCGGAGTCCATTCGAAGTTGTTTTTCTTTTTGAGCAAGGAGAAGAAATGATGACTTCTGTCTGATGACCTTGATATGAATCGGCCCAGGGCTGATATCCACCCGGTCAGCCATTGCACGACCATCACATTGTTTACCACCGTGATTTATTCGATGGCTTTGATTTTGTCAGGGTTGATCTCAATCCCCTTGTTTGACACCATGAAGCCTAAGAATTTGCCCAAACCCACTCCGAAGGCACATTTCTCAGGATTGAGTTTCATGTTGTAGCTTCTGAGGATGTCGAATGTCTCCTAAAAATGAGTTAAATGGTCCTCTACGTGCAGGGACTTAACTAGCATATCTTCAATGTAAACTTCCATGGATTTGCATATTTGATGTTCGAACATCTTATTAACTAGGCGTTGGTATGTGGCTCCCACATTTTTTAGCCCGAAGGGTATCGCATTGTAGCAGTACGTAGCATACTTCATGATGAATGAAGTCTTTTCCCTATCCTCGGGGTTCATCTGAATTTGATTATACCCCGAATAGGCGTCAAGAAAGGTGAAGATCTCGTGGCCGGCCGTAGCATCGATCAAGCGGTCGATGTTGGGAAACGACAATGAATCTTTAGGGTATGCCCTGTTTAAGTCTTTATAATCTACGCACATTATGAACTTATTCCCCTTTTTGGGAACTACCACTACATTGGCCAACCATTCGGGGGATTTTACCTCCCTAATTGACCATATTTTGAGACATTTTTTACCTCGTCCTTGATGAACGCATGTTTTACTTTGGACTGAGGTCTCCATTTTTGCTTCACTAATTTAAACCTGGGGTCGACACTTAGATGATGGGTTGTTATTTCCGGCGGGATCCCTGTCATATCTAAATGTATCAAGCAAAGCAATCGATATTATTGATAAGAAATTGAATGAGTTTTTTCCTGAGTTCAAGGGTCAATCTCATCCCCAGTTATTCCTTCCGATCTGGGAGATGCTCAATCAAAGTAGCTTGATCCAGTTCTTCAATTGTTGGTTTTGTTGCGTCTGATTCTTCAGGGGTAACGAAAGTTCGAGGAGCGAGGAAATCTTCTTCATCATCCTCGGAGGTCTGTTTGCCCTCCGGCCCCGTGAACCGGGAACATCTCCTTTGCTGCATGCTACTATCCATATACCATTTTATGTCGTCTTTTGTTGGAAACTTCATCATCTGATGAAGAGTTGACGGTACTGCCCTCATGTTATGTATCCATGGCCTTCCAAGCAGTGCATTGTACCTCATGTCACCTTCGACAACATGAAATTTGGTATTCCGAACTATATCGAACATGTTGACCGGGAGAATGATATCCCCCTTCGTTGCTTTACCAGCCATGTTGAAGCTATTGAGGACTCGATAGGTAGGTGTGATTTGATTGAACAGACCGAGTTATTCTACCACCTTTGACCTGATTACGTTGGCCAAGCTACCTGAATGCACGAGTACATGTTTAACTTGGATATTATTCAAGAGAAATAAAATTACCAGCGCATCGTTATACGGATGAGAGAAGGTCTCGAAGTCTTCTTTTCTAAATGCTAGGATGTACTCGGGCATGCGGCCCGGAATTTCCCCTTCTGTTGCAACAAAAACTTTTATCTGTTTGATCACGGGTCCTTGAGGAACGTCGGTCCCTCCAATGATCATATGAATGATGTGCTGGCATTTTCTGGTTCTGTTCCTCTTGTCTGCCTCTCCTTCCTTCCGGGATGGGGTTTTCCGAGCTTCCTGTTGGTTTTCTTGGCGTATACTTCCATTAGTGCGGGAGCTTATATCGACATGTCAGGCGTTATGTTATCCCACACCTACAGGGATTGGCTCTGGTGCTCCTCAGGGTTTTGCAGTGGTGCACCGGCGCCTGAAACAGCCTCACACCATTCTCTCTATGGTCCTTAGGACCGTAGTTTTCATGTACATTTACTGAGCTAGTCATTTTGACCTGAAATCGAAGATTCTTGGACAAGAAAAAATGTGAAGAATAACTTGCGTTTTTCAGTAAACCAGCACTAAAAAAATCACTATTATTTTTAGCCCCACGGTAGGCGCCAAACTGTTTACCTTGAAAATGGTAATTACAATTAGATTTGATTTTGTGATTCTAAAAATACGTGATTTATTTTTATGCTAGTTGTTAGGCAATAGATGCTAAGGGTGAGTTAAGAAAAAGATATAAGAGCTTTGAAGATAATATGTTATGCAAACTGAATGGCTGGAATCGGGGCCTCGAGCTAGCCTATGTCGGGCCTCGGGTCGAGCTAGAGCGCTGGAATGGGGCCGATACAGTTCTGGGAGCCTTAATGGTGGCTCTTTATGAACAATGATGAATAATAAATGAATAAAAATCAATGAAACACAATAATTGTAAGTAATAAATCAAAAGAATGACAATGGAGAGAGTTTAAGTTAGAGAGAAGAGAATGTTGTTGTTCCTTGTATTGAATATCATGTGTGCAAAAAATGACAAGGGTCCCCTTTATATAGGACGGGATATCCCAACAGAGTACATATGCATTTATTACAAAGAAAAGTTATTGGTATGTCTACTTAATGGTCCGGTACGGACTTGTTCCATTCTTACAGGCGTTGTCAACTTTGAGCACGCGCCTTTTGAATTTCCCGATTGTCCATGATATCCATCGATTTGTGCTACCCCGAGATTGAGCATAGGGAACCCTCGGGGTCGAACCTCGATCAGAGCCTCGAGCCTACTGTTCTACGGAATGTCATATCGATCATAAAATCGGAACGACCGATTTTAGCTGTGTACACAACAATAAAGAAGCTAACACGAGTCAAATAGTTCCAACTAAAGAAAGTCAACTAAGATATAAGATATCTAAACTTCTTTTAAGGTTGAGCAATTACGAGGATATTCAACAATTCAATTATGGATAAGCAGTGGAAAGATAATCATAACCTAAATTAAGACTAAACAATTATAGGATAAGATGATGATAATTTCAAATAAAGATAAGCAATTATGAAAAGATAACATGACAATAGAAGAGGTAAAAATCTTCAGTTATGTCAAGTAAGAGTCAAATAAGCAAAAAGATTGACTCCTAAAGCAACTAATTCTAATTTAAGCATGTAGAGGTGAAACTAGTAAATAGGAACTCGGTCATATCAAGAAAAACTTCATACACAGTGAATATAAGGACCTAAGAACCCTAAAAGGCCAATTTCCACAAATAAGTCTGAGTACGCACTCATTACCTCGCGTACATAGACTACAATGAACATAGAAGACTCTAGTCCTAAGGGGAAATCCCTCACACAAGGTTAGGCATGATACTTACCCTAATTCGATCAACTAAATACTCAACTTAGCTTTTCCTTTACCAACTCACCATCGCTCGGCCCAATCAAGCCAAAGACGACTTAAATACATCAAACAATGCAAGAGAAGACAATTTCAATTAACAAAGTTATGATCCTTATATAATTTGCAAAATGTAAACAAAAGTCAACTTCTCAGGCCCGTACCTCAACACCCGACAAAATTTACAAAACCCGAACACCATTCCAATACGAGTTCAACCATACAAAAATTATGAAGTTCCGATACCAATTCGTCCTTCAAATCATCATATTTCATTTTTGAAAGGTTTTACAATTTTCCCCAAAATTTCCTTTAGATTCACATGAATTTGATGTTAAATCTAAGATATAATAACAAAATATAGTCGAAATTTGATTAGAGGCATTTACCCAATGATTTGATATTAAAATCCTCTCTCAAAATCGCCCACTTTCAGACCTAGGGTTTAAAATATGATAAAATGAAGCTAAGATTTGGAATGCCCAGCTTTTAGCAGGCTACAGATGTCGTATTTGCAATACTGGGTTCGCAAAAACGAAGAATTCTTCGCAAAAACGAAGCATGGAACAGTCCTGCCTTCATCGCAAATGCGATAGGAAACTCTGATGGTTTCGCAAAAGCGGTACTTTCTTCGCAAATGCGACCTAATCCCCAGCAGCCCAAGCTCGCAATTGCGATGACTACCTCGCAATTGCAGTAGTCGCATTTGCAACCAAAAACTCGCAAATGCGAGAAAACCAGAACCAGCACACAAAAAGTTAACAAAACAATCTGAAGCTAATTCAAAACTCACCTGAGCCCCCGAGGCTCCAAACCAAACACTCACGGAAGTCTGAACACATAACACGAACTCGCTCGCACGATCAGAACACCAAAATAACCTGTAGAACCACAAATCATATGCCAAACCACATGAAAATAACCATGAACTTCAAGAACACTTAGAATCGAAACCAATCGTCCTATCCATATCAAATAAACTCCAAATGACACCAAATTTTGCAAGAAAGTCCCAAATGACATAATGGAGTTGTTTCATGTCTCGAAATTGCACTCCGATATCACTAAACTCAACTATAGGTCAAATTCTCCATTTTCCCAAACTTCAACTTTTCCAACTTTCGCTAAAATGCCTCAAATTACCCTACGGACCTCCAAATCCAAATCCGGACGCACGACTACGTCCCAAATCACCATACAAAGCTGTTGAAATTATCCAAAACCCATTCTGGAGCTATTTATACAAAAGTCAAATTCCGGTCAAATTCTCACCGCTTAAGCTTTTAAAACTAGATTCCTTGCTCCAATTTGATTGTGAATCATCTGGTAACTGAATTCAACCATGCACGCAAGTCGATACACATAATATGAAGTTTTTCAAGACCTTACACCGCCAAACGGAGCTTAAATTCTAAAAATGACTGGTCGGGTCATTACAGATCACAACCTCCAAGAACGTCTCACAGTCTTCTATTGTGTTACCCAAATAATATCCGAACAGAAGAAATCTTGTGTGAGGGAAATTTCAAGGAAAATGCACCAAAATTCGGCCATCCTTAAGTATAAAAAACCAATGTATATATAGCCACATTGTTTTGGGTTAAACCCCCTTTTCAAAACCTGTTGGATTTTTTTTCCACCAAAGAAAGGTTTCCTTTATTTTCTATTATTTGGGCACAGTAGGAATCACATAATTTAATTAATAAGCAATCCTATTATGGATTTAAAGTTCAAATTTCGAAATTAATATCTACCACAATAAATTATGCATTATTTCACTAAAAACTTGTAATTTCACTCCTTAGCTCAATTTCAAAAAAAATTCATAAAACCTTATTTAACTCCACATGTTAAGATTAAGATACTAATTAATTATATTAAATTAATAACAATATGATTTATTGATTACTTCCTCTAGAATTTGGGTTAACTTATTTCATGTTATGGATACAAAATCCATCAGCGGAGTTTACACATGAAAGCTTATAAGCTTTCATAAAGGAGTATCATAAATCTCAAAATCGAGACATAGATTTTATCAACTAATTACTATTTCGCCAATGCATGTCATTATTGCCCAATTGTCACGACCCAGAATTTTCACCCTTGGGACCATGATGGCGCCTAACATTTCACTTGCTAGGCAATACAGCATTAGCTATATGTCTTAACCATTTTTAAGTATTTCAAAATTAATTGACAGTAATAAAGTTGAGTAGTATAAAATAAAGCGATAAACTAATAAACGACGAAATCCGAATACAATCCCAGATCTAGTGTCACGAATAAATGAGCATCTACAGTACTACAATGGTCTGAAATAAACATAAATGTCTTAATCAAAATAAATAGCTAGAATGATGTAGAAGGGGACTTCAAGACTGCGGACACTCGTGCAGCTATACCACAAGTCTCCACTGATAGCTAGATCCGAACAGACCTCAGTCAGCACAGTTGGGACCAACTCCGCTATCTGCACAAAAAGTGCAAAGTGTAGTATGAGTACAATCGACCCAATGTACTCTGTAAGTGCCGAGCCTAACTCGGATAAAGTAGTGACGAGTCTAAGGTGGGTCACCTACAATAACATGTACGCAAAAATAATAATAACAGAAAAGACAGGGATGGAAATAAAGCAATTAACGCATAACAACGAACTCAAAATTCAACTACCATAGAGCCCAGAATAACATGTCTTATAAATTCATCTCAAGACACCTGGGGCAAAATCCAACAGTCACAAACAAATACAACTTATACAATACGTTGCGGCGCACAACCCGATCCCACCATATCATCATCTGTCAATATCATATCCATCCTTATTCAACCATTAAAGTTCATTACCTTTCAATTTCTATAGCAGCGTGCAATCCGCTCCCCAAACAATTTCAATCAACAATAACAATTCAACAACCAAAATTTACAAGAATGTCTACATCAAGAGAGTAAATGTATGAGGCAATGAAGAATCACATAATAATCAAAGAATCTCTGATAACTCGAATGTCTCAACTTTACCAACTTATCAATATCTACCAAATAATAACTCATACAAGTGAACTACGTTATAGAAGGTATCACGACCCAAGTTCTCTCTCTGTGAACTGTCGTGATGGCACCTAGTCTCTATGACTATGTAAGCCTAACAATTGCAGAAAAAGAAACAAAATGTTGATAAACTAAAAAAATGAAGATAAACAAATATAGAAGCGTTTAAGATGCCGCTCGGCATATGATAATACAAGATCTCAAAAACTTAACAACTTCCCAGAACTCGGAATCTCATGAAATCACAAGCTAAGGATGAAGTAACACATGATAATAACGAGGTAAAACACAATAGAATACGACAGTATAATTAAATGCTAACAGTATGAAGTAACACAGGATAATAAGAATAACAACAGATACAATGGAGAGAAAATTATAGATAAGAATGTAACTCCACTCAGAGATAGAAACCGGGGATCTCCCAGGAAACCGTCCTATAATCCCCAAATGTAAATATCCAGTAGATCTCCCGGGTGTCGTCCCGCAGTCCAACTCATAGTGCACGGGGATCTACCAAAATTCCAATCCGTAGTCCCAAATGTAAATATCCAGTACTGGGGGAATCTACCGGGTGCAGTCCCATAGTTCCAATATAAATGTATAGGGGGATCTACCAGAATACAAATCCGTAGTCCTAAAGTAAACATGCAGGGAGATCTCTCGGGATACCGTCCCTAGTCCCAAAGTAAATACACATCAACAACACGAAGAACATTCAGTTCAAATCCAAATTTCATACCACGGTAAACAGGTATTTCTAACCTAGCATGCTGCACAGAATTCAAATAAAGCAGTTTGAGCAAGTAAAGCAATTAAGTCAATTAGACATGCTTCCTTAGGCTAACAGTAGGCATAAATTGCAAGTAGTATAAGTAGGGAAGAAAAACACCGTTATAGTTACTTAATGAAAATAGGATTTTCAACAATTAGCATATGTACACACTCGTCACCTCACATACAATGCATTTCATATATCAACAATACCAAATTCTAAGGGGAGTTCCCTTACACAAGGTTAGGCAAGCTACTTACCTCGAACCGGCTCAAAAATCAATCCTAAACTATGTTCTTGCCATGAGTACTTGACTCCAAATAGCTCAAATCTATTCAAATCAATTGAATAATGTAAATATAACTTTAAGTAACTGATTCCACTAATTAATTCGAAGATAACAAGCGAAATTAAGAAAATTGCCCAAAAAGTCCCCCAGGCCCACGTCTCGGAATCAAATAAAAGTTACGGATTATGAACCCCCATTCAATCACAAGTGTAACCATACCAAAATAATCCAAATCCTATGTCAAATCTCTAATCAAAACTCGAAAATTAGGCCTAAGAACCTTTCCAAAAATTTTCCCAATTTTTCACCCCAAATCTGAAATTAGATGATGAATTCGTATTTAGATTAATGGGTTATAAGCAAAAAGGAGCTAAGAATCATTACCCGCAAACTCCCTCCGAAAATCTCTCCAAAATTCATCTCCTACCGAGCTCCCAATTCAATTTTGTGATATGAACTCAAAACCCTCAATTTTGAACTTTATGTTCTGCCCAGACGCGACCTTAATCGCGATCGCGGAAACTCCCACGCGACCGCGAAGAGCAACATCACTAACCCCCAAATTAACCCTGATAATCCCTACGCGATCGTGATGTTGCACTACTCAGCTCTACGCGATCGTTGTTGAACTCACGCAATCGCGAAGAGCAACTTCCACTCCTGAGCTGCCTCACTTCGTCCTATTCGCGAACGCGGTGTAGCCCACGCGTTCGTGATTCAACTTCTGCCAATAGTATGCGTTCGCCCTCCTTCTCCCGTGATTTCATATAAAAAATTCCCCTCCACGATCACGAGCCCCCTCACGTGATCGCGATGAAGAAAAGTCTGCAACAGAAAACCAGCAAAAAAATGCTCCTTCTCCAAGCCCAAAAATGGTCCGTTGAGCATCTGAAACACACCCGAGGCCCCCGAGACCTCAACCAAACATTCCAACAAATCTTAAAACATCATTCAAACTTGTTCCTATCTTCAGAACGCTCAAAACAACATCAAAACACCAATTTAACATTGGATTCAAGCCTAAGAACTCCAAAAACTCTCAAATTACGCTTTTGATCAAAAAGTCTATCAAACCTCGTCAGAATGACCTGAAATTTTGCAAGCATGTCACATTCAACACTACGGAGCTATTCCAACTTCCGCAATCCCATTCTGGCCCTGATATCAAAATCTCACTACCAAACCGGAAACTTTAAAAATTCAACTATCGGCATTTCAAGCCTAAATAAGCTACGGACATCCAAAACACAATCCGAACACGCCCATAAGCCCGAAATCACCCAACGGAGCTAACAGAATCGAGAGAACTCTATTCTGAGGCCGTCTTCACACTGCTCCGACAACTGTCCAAATTCTAAAGCTTAAGCTCTCTTTTAGGGACTAAGTGTCCCAAAACACTCCGAAACTAAAAGCAAACATCCCGACAAATCAAAATAGCTGAAACTAACACGAGAAGTAGTTAATAAGTGATCGGGGCATTAATTCTTATAATGACCGGCCGGGTCGTTACATGTTCCTACACTTAAACATCCGTTCGTTCTCGAACGAGCATAGAGACATACCTGAAGTAGTAAAAAGATGAGGGTAATGGCTGCGCATATCTTGCTTGGTGTCCCAGGTCGCCTCCTTTACCGGCTAACCCCGCTACTGAACCTTCACTGATGCAATGTTCTTTGACCTCAGCTTTCGAACCTGCCTGTCCAATATCGCAACCAGCTCCTCAACATAAGATAGATCTTTGTCCAACTAGACTGAACTGAAATCCAACACGTGCGACGGATCGCCATGATACTTCTGGAGCATCGAAACATGAAAACCGGATGAACTCTTATCAAGCTGGGAGGTAAGGCAAGCTCATAAGCAACCTCCCCAACACGTCGCAATATCTCAACAGGACCAATAAACGTCGGATTCATTTTCCCTTTCTTCCCAAATCTCAAAACGCCCTTCATAGGCGAAACCCGAAGCCGAACCCGCTCACCAACCATATAGGAAACATCACGAACATTCCGATCCGCGTAACTCTTTAGTGTGGACTGGCTATACGGAATCTATCCTGAATCACCTTAACCTTCTCCAAAAAATCCTGAACCAGGTCTGTGCCTAATAAGCTAGCCTCATCCAGATCAAACCAACCCACGGGGGATCTACACCGCCTACCATACAAGGCCTCACACAGTGTTATCTGAATGCTAGACTGATAGTTGTTGTTGTAGGAAAACTCCGCTAGTGGAAAGAACTGATCCCAAGAACCTCCAAACTCCATCACACACACACGGAGCATGTCCTAAAGTATCTAAATAGTGCTCTCGGTCTGTCCGTCCATCTTGAGTAAAATATTGTGCTCAGCTACACCTGTATACACAACTCATGTTGTATGGCCATCCAGAACCGTGATATAAACTGAGTGCCTCTATCTGAAATAATGGAAACTAGAATAACCTGCAGATGAACAATCTCCCAAATATAAATCTCCGCCAAACGCTCCGAAAAATAGGTAGTACACACAAGAATGAAGTGCGCGGACTTGGTCACCCGATCCACAATCACCCAAATGGCATCGAACATTCTCAAAATCCGTGGGAGCCCAACTACGAAGTCTATGGTGATCCTCTCCCACTTCCACTCCAGAATCTCTATCTGCTGAAGCAACCCACCTGGTCTCGGGTGCTTGTACTTCACCTGCTGACAAATTGAGACACCGAGCTACAAACCCAACTATTTCTTTCTTCATCCGCCTCCACCAATAGTGTTGTCTCAAATCTTGGTACATCTTTGCAGCACCCAGATGAATGGAATACCACGAACAATGGGCCTCCTCTAAAATCAACTCCCGAAGTCCATCAACATTAGGTACACAAATCCCACCCTGCATCCTTAAACCCCCATCATCACCAATAGTCACATCTCTGATATCGCCATGCAGGACCTTATCCTTGAGGACAAGCAAATGAGGGCCATCAAGCTGACGCTCTCTGATACGATCAAATAAGGAAGACCGAGAAATCACGAGAGCTAGAACCTGACAAGGCTCTGAAAGATCCAATCTCACAAATTGGCTGGCTAAGGCCTGAACATCCATCGTCGTAGGTCTCTCCGTTGTTGGTAAATAAGCTAAACTTCCTAAACTCTCTGCCCGGTGACTCAAAGAATCGGCCAACACATTAGCCTTGCCCGGGTGATACAAAATAGTGATATCATAGTCCTTCAGCAGCTCTAACCACCTCTTCTGGCGCAAATTAAGATCCTTCTGCTTGAACAAATGCTGCAAACTCCAGTGATCAGTATAAATCTCACAAGGCACACCATACAAATAATGGTGCCAGATCTTCAAGGCGTGGACAATAGCAGCTAACTCGAAATCATTGACAGGATAATTCTTCTCTTGTAGCTTCAACTATTTGGATGTGTAGGCAATCACCCTACCGTCCTGCATCAATACCGCTCCAACGCCAATCCTCAAGGCATCATAATAGATAGTATAAGACCCCGAACTTGTAGGCAATATAAAAACTGGGCTGTAGTCAAAGCTGTTTTGAGCTTCTGAAAGCTCGCCTCACACTCTTCGATCCACTGGAACGGAGCACCCTTCTGAGTCAGCCTGGTCATAGGGGCTACAATAGATGAAAACCCCTCAACAAATCGACGACAATAACTCGCCAAGCCAAGAACATTGCGGAACTCTGTAGTTGAGGATGATTTGGACCAACTCTGCACTACTTCCACTTTCTTCGGATCCACTTGAATACCCTCACTTGATACAACGTGGCCCAAGAATGCCACAAAATCCAACAAAAACTCACATTTTGAGAACTTTGCATATAATTTCTTTTCCCTAAAAGTTTAAAGCACTATCCTCAGGTGCTACACATTGTTGACATGTGCTTTTTTTCCCTCCCAAATTTTTTTACATTTTAGCACATAAATATTTAATTTAGCCTTAATGTAGCTATTTCAGCTTATTTTGACTCTTTTACTTTATTTTTGTCACAAAAATGAAAATTACAAAAAATATATATAAATTTTAGTTTATTTATTTCTCATAAACTTTAAAAAATACAAAAATAGTACTTTATATTTTTATCTTTATATATAAAAAACGAAAATTGTAAAAAAATAGTGTAATTAATGTGTTGTAGCTTTTTTTTTTTAAAAAAAACTTGGAAAAATATAAAAATAGTTTCGTTTTAATTGTCAGTCTTATTTTTATAGTTATTTTGCTTATGTAGGATTAATTAAATAAATTCATGTTTCATTCTCGGTTCCGGGCAAAGAATAATATTCGGGTTCAAACGACCCATTTTTAGGCCTAATTTTCGAACCTAGCCCGTAACAATCCGAGCCCACCACACGTGGGGGACACAGACAAAACACAAGAACATGGGCACATGGACAAAGTAACATGGGAAGGCTTTTAAAATTGGACCACTTAGATTTAAAAGAAAAGAAGAGAAAAAACATATAAAAACACCCTACATTTACATATACACGGATGAGCACATGAGAGAGGGGACTGGAGACATTTTTTTTTAAAAGGAAAAAGAGAAGACCACTACTGTTGGTCTTCTTCTCCATTTTGGAGAAGAAGAAAAAAAACCACCACGACCGTAACTCCACCTCCTTCACGTTTCAAAACCATCACTGCCCGTCACCGGAAAAATCGTCCAGCGACCACCCTTCCACCTCCAGCAACCACCGTTGCCCCGGCTTCCTCTCCGTCTCACAACCACCATCAACAGCCCACCATCCCTCCCGCACCAGCAGCAACATCGTCAACCAAACTGTCCGTCGACCACTCTATCCTCCAGCCAGCAAGCTCCAGCTCCACCAAAACAGC